>NW_027069629.1:1042368-1109612 GCF_002906115.3 Quercus suber | reverse complement strand
CTTGAGGTTGCAAGGACTGACAAAGGCATCAATTTATGTCAAAGAAAATTTGTTTTAGAGTTACTTTCTGATACAGGAATGCTTGCAAGTAAGCCTGCAAATGTTCCCATGGATCAATCTGCAAAATTTAGAAGTTCTATGGGAGAAGATGTTCCAGATCCATCTCTATACAGAAGAATTATAGGCAAGCTTCTTTATCTCACCTTAACCAGGCCTGACATTTGCTACTCAGTGCATAAACTGAGTCAGTTTATGAGTTCTCCCAAATTACCACATTTGCAGGCAGCCTACAAGGTACTAAAGTATCTTAAAAGGACACCAGGACAAGGCTTGTTTTTATCAGCAAGCTCTGAATTAAAGTTAAAAGCCTATTGTGATGCTGACTGGGCGGCTTGTCCAGATACAAGAAGATCAGTTTCAGGTTTTTGTGTCTTTCTTGGTGAGTCTCTCATATCCTGGAAATGCAAGAAACAGCAAGTGGTATCTAGATCATCTGCAGAATCAGAGTATCGAGCAATGGCTACTGTCACCAGTGAGGTTGTTTGGTTGTTGGCCTTGCTTCAAACCTTTGGTTTAGATCATAATCAACCTGCCTCTCTGTATTGTGATAGCAAGGCAGCTCTATACATTGCTGCCAATCCAGTATTTCATGAACGTACGAAACATATAGAGGTTGACTGCCATTTCATTCGAAGTAAGCTTCAAGATGGAGTGATTAAGACATTCCATATTCCTACAAGACATCAGATTGCTGACTGCTTCACAAAGGCACTTGGTTACAAGCAATTCTACTTCCTCTTATCCAAGATGAACCTCATCAACATTTATGGTTCATCTTGAGGGGGAGTATTGAATTTACATCTGTTATATAGTAGCTGTTAGTATTTGTTGTAGTGCTGTTGTAGTGTTGTAGTTTGTTGCTTATGGCTTGTATATATATGTAAGTGAACTACAAGTAGTTTAGCACTAGCCTAGTATAATAGTTATCATACGGCAGTCGTTTAGTGTTAGTTAGATTAATGAGTTAGTTACAGTTAGTTATTTTTGCTGTTTCTTTCTGTTTTCATTTTCCCGCCTCTGCTCTCCTTATATAAAGAACAGAGTGCTCCAAGCTAATACACTGAATTCATTTCACAAGATTCATATTGTCATATCTCTCTCTCTCTCTCGGTGTATGTGTTTTCCTCCATTGATGAATCTTTGGAGCTTGTATGAATTCAATAACAAATAACTCATAAAATTAAACTAATATTCAAACAAAAAATTGTAAGTTCTGTAATTGATGATTAATTGAGAAAGTATTACAAATGAATCGATGAAATTCAAAGCAGTGGCAGTTACTAGCAACACTAAGGCAGAATTTACCAACAAAAAGTATTGAGTAAAACCTTTTGAGTAAGTTTAATAAGTGCACATAGTCGTTCCTGCAGTTCAGGCATCTTTCCACCATAGTCTATCATTACAACCGGCCTCATTCCTCTACATAATGCCAGTATGTCTGCAAGAAAATATTCCAAAATCACAATTCAAACGGCACAAAAAGAAATCGCTCAAAATTGCATTTACCCTCTAATCAAAAGCAAACAAGAAAAATAAATGTAAGGAAAGGAGCAAGTTCTACATGCTTCAGCAATAACGGCATACAAGAGAATGAGTCATGAGCTTCTAACACATGAAAATTATCAGTGTATCAAACGTAAAAGCATCACAGACTCGCTGCACACCATATTGACTTGATCACAAATAACAATTCACCTTAATGGGACATCACATCCATCATAAGGGAAAAGAAACTAAAATTTGGATCATAATTCATATTTAGTTCTGAAAAAGTTTTAGCATTTTCATTTCCCGGAAAAATGATAAATTTCTTAACCCAACCGCACATTTTCACACTAATTTTCCATTTCATTTCCCAAACTACAAACACAGCCTAGAGCTTTTCCAACAAACATATTCAATAACCAAACACAGCCTAGAGCTTTTCCAACAACTTGAACTATTAGGAAAAGTCACACCACAACATAATTTAGTAAGAATCAGCTAAAATGCCATATGGGTTAAATGGGGTTCCATGTTTTTCAAGCTAAAACAAAATAAGGTGTGAATTTCACTATTCAAACAAATAATATCAAAACCCAAAACCGAAATGGAGCCTCAAATTTGGAAAAGACACAAATTTAATAAAAACCCAGAAAGCAAAACAATATAAAACTAAGAAAAATGAATGTCTTAGGTGAAATAAAGCAAAAAAGAAATTATCAAAGCAATGAGGAATTTGAAGAAAAACACATAGAGGGAAGTGAATAGAAAACGGACCTATTTCAAGTCGGCGCCTAGATTGAGATTGGAGGCGCCATTTGATGAGAGAAAGAGAAGAGTCCAACACTTTGAGTGCTTCATCCAATTCTGCTACCTCCATTCTCTTGTCTCTCTCTCTCTCTCAGCTAAGAACACAATAAACAATAAAAATTCTGTCTTTTATTTTTGTTTACTTCAAATCACGAGCAATTTTTTGTTTTTGTATGTTAATCTGAGATTAATTTACAGTGGCCATTTTTCTTAGTGAAATTAGTTTCTAAATTACCAAATAAATACGTAATTTTTTTTTTTTTTGAGAAGCAATTAAATTTTAATTTTTAATTTTGCTCAAATTTTAATTTTAGATATTGATGGTTGAGAATTTTTTTTTTTTTTTTTTTTTTTTTTTTTTAAAAAAAAATCCCCCATTTTAGTATAAACCCTAACCCTAGAATTTATAATCTCTAATAATTTGTTAACTAGTTGCTATTTTGATGAATTGATTATTCAAATCTTCAATTTGGGTCCTCAATTCCACCCTTTAATAATTAATGGGAAAAAAAAAATACAACTATAACAAAAAATCCCCAAATCAATTTAAGGATTTACCCTAATTCCAACTACAACTAGAACAATAATATCTAACTAATATTAAACCTCAAATATAAAATGATATGCATGATTAATTTCACGGTAGTGTTTGATTGAATAAAATGGTGAAGGAACTAACATAGATGATTTTTTCAACTGCCATATAATGGGTTGAAGAAAAAAATTTTCTAAATCAGTTTGGAAATAAGCTTTTTCCTTACCAAAATTAGGCCAAGATAATGCTTGGGAGTTGGGAGTTTTGGGACCATGCAATATGAAATGCTAGGTTGATAAGGAAGCCAACGAGCCCATTAAGCTTTCCCAATTACCCGAAAGCCTATGCGCCTTCTATGACAATTTATAAAACTACTCATATGTATTATTTAAATAAGTCACATAATTCATTAAAAATGTTCTGTAACCAAAACTACACATAGATGATCTTTTTCAATTACCAAAATTCCTCTAAATCAATTTGGAAATAAACTTTCTCCTTACCTAAATTAGGCAAAGACAATGCTTGAGACTGGGCATTACAAAAGGTTAGGTTGATAGAGAAGCCAACAAGCCAATAGGCCAAATAAAAATGGGTCGGGCCGGCTCAATCCAGTGAACCTATCCTATTGTTAGCCCACAAGCTCATTACCCAGGCTTTCCTTACCTGAACCCGTTTGACATACAAACCGGATGATAGCCACATTCCACACCCTTCGGATCCTTATCCTACTATCCGAATATCCGATTCCGATAGACCGAGCAAAAAAAGAAAAATCAGAAACTGGAAACACACAAACACAAAAAAGAGAATTCAAAAATCATAAAATGAACTATGAATCTCCTCGCCAATTCAATGAACACCATTTCCCCCTCACTACTTTTCATCCACAAACCATTCCTCACGTACCCAATCAATCTCAACAACAATCAAAAACTCTCACCACGCCGTTTCCAAACGAAATGCTCAGCCTCGACCTCAAACGGCGCCGTTTACGAAATCGACATGGTGAAGAACAAGCAAGGCGTCTACACGCCGAAACAGAAGAAAGTAGTGGTCCTATGGGACCTCGATAACAAACCCCCGCGAGGCCCGCCGTACAATGCGGCGATGTCGTTAAAACAGTTAGCTCAACGGTTCGGCGACGTCATCGACATGTCAGCCTACGCTAACCGCCACGCCTTCATCCACCTGCCCCAGTGGGTCGTACATCAACGCCGAGACCGCAAGGAAGTCGATTTCTTCGAGCGCAAAGGCTTGATCACACCGTCCGATCCTTACATCTGCAAAGTGTGCGGCCGAAAATGCAAGACCAATCTCGACTTGAAGAAGCACTTCAAGCAGCTCCACGAGCGAGAGAGGCAGAAGAAGCTGAATCGAATGAGGTCTTTGAAAGGGAAGAAACGACAGCGTTTCAAGGAGAGGTTTATAAATGGGAACGAGAAGTATAACGAGGCGGCTAGGGATTTGGTTACGCCGAAAGTCGGTTACGGTTTAGCTTCGGAGCTGAGAAGAGCTGGCGTGTTCGTTAAGACCGTTGAGGATAAGCCTCAAGCGGCGGATTGGGCATTGAAGAAGCAAATGCAGCACTCGATGAGTAGAGGGGTTGATTGGTTGTTTTTGGTATCTGACGATTCTGATTTTTCAGATATGTTGAGGAGAGCGAGGGAGGCGAAGTTGGGGACTGTGGTTGTTGGTGATTGGGATAGGGCGTTGGGGAGGCATGCGGATTTGTGGGTACCGTGGGTTCGGGTGGAGAAGGGGGAGGTGGGAGAGAAGGATTTGTTGAGGAAGAAGAAGAGGACGGGGAGCGAGTTTTTGGAGAGGGAGGATGAGTTGTTTTCGGTTAGTAGTTTGGATGAGAATGCGGGGTGGAATGAGACTGATTTGGATAGTCTTGTGGAGGAGATTGTTGGCGCGAGGACGGAGATTAATGGGGTGAGGATTTCGGCTTTTGATGAAGGGGAAGAGGAGGATGAGGATGGGGAGGTGGATTTGTTATGGGATAGTGAGGACGAGGAGGATGATGAGTATTATTAGTGGTTGGTTGGTTATACTTATACAAGGCATGTGCCAATTGATTCTTTTGCTTGAATTAGAACAATTATGTGTAGGGATTGATGGGAAGAGATTGAATGTGGAAGAACTTAATGTGCAGCAATGATGTGGTGCCGTCTTAATAGATTGGATTTTTGTAGGCTGTTTGCATTTGGAGCAATCAGAAATACAGAAATGGTATTTTTCTGCTCTCGCATAATTTAAGTATGTAGCTTTTGTTTGTGCAGAGTTAGTGCAAGCTATAAATTTTGTACTAGTTATTTTATAATGGGAATTGGTACATTACTACAATCTATTCAGGACTATGTTTATGATTTGACTGGTTTCTTTGCATTCGTCTTGGTATGTTGTTTAGTATGTGAAATTTGAATGAGTAAAGCTTGTAGTTTTAATCACATTAGTCGTTTCCAATTTGTCTGCAGAAGAAAAGGTTTTCCACCATTATGCATATCTAGGCAGATAAGAGTAATTTTTTGTTGCTTCACTTTTTTAAACGGTGATTGTATTGGTTTTGTCTTGATCTCATAATATCATATGCTTGTTTTGTATGCTGTTGCTACTATTTATTTCTTAGTGACTTAAAAGTTAACGTAAAAAATACTGATTAAAAAACAAAGTTCATGTTTAAACTAGCTCCTAAGGTGATTGTAGTCATGTTAAGATAAAGAATAAGGAAGTAAATGGAAATTAGTGCCTAGTGGCTATGGAAAGTGCATGTAGCAGAAAGGTTTTGAGGGAAGACTGGGGCAGTGATTCTTTCTAGGATGCATCCCTACATTGAAGTGGCATTTTGTTGAAAGTGGTCTTGATGATTTAACTTGATGGAATTGAAGACATTGTTGAGTTATAGACTAAGGAATTGAAATCCTAAACTATCATATTTCTACTACTATAATGAGGGGTTGCAAAAAAAAATTCTAGAGACGTTAATGATAAAGTAGTTGTAGAAAACGTGTAGATGAAAATATCCTCTGTGACATACTATAGATGTATAGATTTATAGTGCCTCTGAATTTGACTAAAACCTTAAGGGGCCTACGTAAAATTCTGTCACATCCTCTCCTTTCTCCCAACCCGAGATTGTGGAAGATGGTATAGGACTATACGTGCACTGTGCCGGTGTGATCAGCTTCAGCAAGTGTGGAGTTCAGATCCTAGATTTGACAACTGAAGATCAGAAGGGTCGGGGTCTATTGCTGATCTGATGGGGTTGGTGTTGGTGCAGCACTCTTCACAATGGTTGCTTGGTGTCTTTGGCAAAGGAGAAACAGAGTAAGGATGGATCAATCTTCTTGGGACCTCTCACAGGTGATGTCAGGGGCAAGGGAGCTGCTACAGGAGTTTTTGGTGGTTCATGACTCTCCCTCAAAGCCGAGACTACACTACCAACCAGTTAGATGGTGTCCTCCTTTTATGGCTGAGATTGCAGTTGCATTGCCAGCATTTTATGCGTTACCTGTCCAATGATATCAAGAAGTTGCTTTCCGTTTAAAGTTTTTCTTCATGGTTTTTATATCCAAAATCAAGCCAGTAAAACTATTTTTTTTCGTCGATACTTAGGAGGGTGGAGTTTCCTCGGTTTCAATCTCTAAAAGAGTAAAAAAAATATCCTTACAACATCAATTTAAATGAATGAAGATTTTGTTTTAGATTGGAAAGTAAATTCAAAGGATGTGTTTTGTAGTGCATTGGCACTATCAGAAAAGTTATTTAGGAGGCTTAAAGTTCTGTGGGGACCGGATCTGAGCACTTCTTCTACTGGACGAGTAGACTCAGACTCAACTAGTTCAATACAATGAATTTGTAGAAAGTGGGACAAAAAACTAGGCTTTAGTACATGGACAATGGTCAATATGGTGTTCATAACCATCAAATATAGATGAACTGAGATTATCTAAGAAAGTTTGTCCTCGGCTCAATCCGAGGAACTTTGTAATAATTATTGAATGAGGATGGTTGCCTGAATTCCCCCCCCCCCCCTTTAGGATCTGTTTTTTCCTATTATATAGTCCTCTCTAAACGATCTTTTCTTTCTACTTGTTGATCATCCAAGTCTTTACCTGACTACCGTCTCATCAGCCACCTTACCAAACTTCCTGTGAGTTGCAGCAACCAAGGTAGCACTATTCAGAGGTCATTTCTCCATTAATGCAGCCAGAATGTTAGTTGTGCGCATTTAATGTGAAGGTGACAGTTTTTCCTTGAATTGCTCCTCCACCATGTTTCCATGGATGGTTCATCAGACTTGTCTTTTTCTTGGGGTACTTAGGGAGGCCGCTTTTGGTGGCATGTTGCCCTTCCTTTCTGTGGTCTCGGATGGCTGAGGACAAGATCGTCCTCGGCGATATTTCTTGGCAACTTGGGCTTTCTACGCTCATCCTCGGATGATTCTTCATCCTTGGCGTGGGCCTTGGGCTTAATATAAAGTGGGCTGGGGTCGTCAAATTCTTAGGCCTACAATAGCCCCTCAAAATCCTGCTGTCCGGATCCTTGGACGGGGAGGAGGATTTTGATGTCCTTGGGCCTTTGTCATGGCTTGTCTAATCTTGTCCTACATCAGCGCTAGAGTCTTTTCACCTGTCCAATGCACGTTTCTGGTGCCTCGATATACGGCGCGTACCCATATTAAATTCGGATGGCTCTATACTCCCCACGTTCAACGGTGTGATAATAATCTGACGATGGAGATTTTTTTCTTTTATAGGCGGGAAACCCGCCACAGTTATTTTTGATTGAGGGTATAAATACTCATTTGAACCGATTTGCCTCTTTACTTTTGCATTCAAGAGTTTTTGCGCACACACTCTGAATCCGGTCAAGTCTCCAACCAACTCGCGTCTCTTCGCAGCATAAAAAGCCTATCCTGAGAGCCTTTTCTTATTTCTGTAAGTTTTTTTCTTACTCTATCTCGTGCTTTCCCCTTCTGATTTTCTTTTCCCTTATTCTTCTCTTTCTTTCGCTCTTTCCTGAGTCTCTCAGTCGCTCTTTAAGATGGGTAGGTTTAAGAAGTTGGTTGAGTCTGAGGAGACAATGGAGAAATTCATCACCGATTATAGGATACCCAGTAACGTGGGCCTGAGGTACTGTGAAGAGAGGGATTGGTATATCAGGAGGGAGGTGGGTGAAGTAGTGATTCCCATAATTGCCTTCCTTGAAGACGGTATGAGAATCCCTATGGGGCCAATGATGAGGGATTACTTAGGCACTTCCGATTAGCCCCTACCCAGTGCACCACTAACGTGTTTAGGATCCTGAGTTGCGTGGATGCCTTAAACGAGAAGATAGGGTTGCGGTTAACCCATCACGATGTAAATTGGTGCTACAACCTCTAACACCTAAAGGGTAAGTCCTATTACATGAAGACGAGGGAAGATAAGATTCGGCTTATTCAGTGCCTCCCCGAGTCTAGTAAGAGCTGAATAAGGACTTCTCATAGTGTCTGGGGAGTGGCATAACGGCTTTCATTGTCTAACAGAGGAGGGGACACCAGGTGGGGTGCCTAGAGTAGGAGAGGACTTGATCTTTGTGTTATTGTAGTTTGCATTGTTTGGTTCCTAATATGAACGTGCTTTCTTTTTTGCAGATCCACACACTTTCGGACGATACTTCCATTTGGTCAACAAGGAAGACTTGGAGACCGTACTAAGGGTAGAGATCTTTGGGAACGAAGCCGACAATCAAGTTAGGGTTGCTCATAAGATCCTCAGGTACGACCCGATCCAAAAGTCGTTCGTGGCTCCGATGTACGTGATTAGAGCCAAAAATCCTCGACTTCGTAAAATCAACGTAGCGGAGCACGAGTTTTTACTCCCTGAAAGGTCTCCTATCCCAAAAGGCGTCCCATTGCTAGGCCTTCTTCATCCTGTCAGGTTGTAGAGGACGAGGGAGAAAGAGCCGTGAGAGAAGAGGAAGTTGCTGATTTGGGTCCGTCCGAGGACAAATTTGGCGCTTTCAACCAAGTGAATCCGTTCGAGGACCCCTCTGGTGACCTAGGCGACCCTAATTTGACCGAAGCGGATATCCTGTCAGAAGGGATTTCTTCTCAGGTCGAAATGGGTTTCAAGAGGAAGTCTCAGACCAACCTGTTCGATCTGATTGAAGGCCAGCTGGGAAAAGATGTGCCAGGGAAGCAACAATCTAAGCTTCCTCCTCCTTAACCAAGCCTCAGCCCGTGCAGACTAGGTCACCTTCCGTGCAGCCGACCTTGACTCCTCAGTTTGAGTCGCTAATCCGAAGAGGAAGAGGTCATCCAAAAGCAAAGATCCAATGGACAGGGGGAGATCTCACTCTTCCTAGAAGGAGGATGAAGCCCGATGACCCTCCATGCAGTTAAGGATTGGGCACCAGGGCCAGGAAAATGCGGTCACCCGGCAGTTCGAGCCCCAAGCCTAGCTGCCTTCCGCCATTCTTCATAGGGAGCCCTTGACAGATGACGCCTCCCTTAGGGACTTCTGAGGGGGCGAAGGCGCTTACGTGACCAATGCCCTGAAGAGGTCCTGCTACTCCCCACCGCTTGGCCAAAGCTGGGGGGCTTGAAGAGGCAGAAGGTTGTCCTTAGCCTCAAGAGGTACCTGGGTATGGTGAGACCTCTGATACTTGTGCCTTCGTTGAGTTTTGTTCATTATTTCCCAACTTACTGTGTGCTTGTTTCGATTGGCAAGCTGTCCAGGCCACTTTTAGGTTAGAGGAAAAGGCCAATAACCAGAGCAGGGCCCTAAATCAGGAGCGCGACAAGTAGGCTGGGGTCGTCAGATTCTTAAGCCCACAAGTTCTTTTAGTAGAAATTGTCAAATGTTTGATAATTTTGCTAAAGAGTCTTTTTTTTTTTTTTTTTGAAATGAAGAATCTTTTTTTTTTTTTTAGTCATTTGCTAAAGAGTTTTAACTATTAACTTTTAGAGGGCCTTAAATTGAAAGAAAAATTTCTATAATTCACCCTTCATATTCTATAAATGTAGGAGTTTAAAAGCTTTATTCATTTTAATTTGTCAAATACTTAAAAAGATAAAATTTTAAAAATTTGTCAAATACTTAAAATGTTAAAAAGTGTTTCAAGTAAATTCTATATTGCAAAAGATTTTTTTTTTTTTTTTAATGAAAGAAATGAGTTTTATTACTATAAAGTATAAACTCAACTAGATACATCAATGAGCAATTATGAGCTGCCACATTAGCTACTCGTCCGAGACGCTAGAGATCTTATAAGTCATAACATTCAATTCTACTAGACATGAACTTTACTGATATCTGCAATAAGATTGCCCAGCCACAATTGGGTCATAGTCATTTGCTAAATAACCACGATAGCTTGTAGTGAAATATTAGCAAATAGCCATGATAGCCTGTAGTGAAATATTAGCAAATAGCCATGAGAGCTTGTAGTGAAACGTAATATCAAGGGCAAACTGCAATACCAAATGGATTGAAGATAATTAATAAAGGAGATTTAATCAATTGAATTCAATAAAAAAATATATTAATAAAAGATTTTTTTTTTTTTTTTTTAAGACCAGATGAATAGTAGTTAATGGCCAAATGGCTTAGGAGCAGTTGTTCTCGTTATTTGTATTTTTTAAAAATATGTGTAAATGAAAAAGTGTGTAAAAATATGTATAATATCATTTAATAACTTAAAAATGTTGCTTAAAATCAAGTACTAAACGATCCATTTGGATAGAAATTATTTTACTGAAATTAAAAATTAAAAATATTATAACAAAATAATTTTTAAATGTGTAAATAGTGTCGTGGGACTTATTTTTTATTAAAAATATTTGCTTGTAAAGATTGTGAATTCTTTAAACAGTACACGATCATGGCAGAATTGGTCAACAACTAAAGCTGAAAAGGAAAAAGAAAAAGAAAAAGAAAGCTGAAAACGCGCTGAAGAATAAAACGTGGACGGACGTGTATCCAAACGGATACTAAAACGGAAGGCCACTTAAATTTTCAATCCACTTGGCTCGGCAGCTTCGCAAGAGAGAGAGAGTCACAGAGACTCATTTTCATTCTTGTTAATCAAATCACTACTGACACTGTATTGGAACGCTTCACTCAGTCATTCGAAATTCCACAAAGTGAAACACACACATAATCTTGAACAAATGGAGCAGAGGAGAGAGAGGCAGAGAATTGAGAGAACAGAGAGAGCAGCAAGGAGAGATCAGACGCAGAGAAAATGTCTCTCATCTGCTCGACAAAATGCCCTCACTACTAACACTGACACTGACATTATTAGCACCCTACCGGACTCTCTCCTCTCCCACATCCTCTCTTTTCTCCCAATCCGAGACTCCGTGGCAACAAGCATTTTGTCGAACAGGTGGAGGTCTATCTGGACTCTCGTCCCTATTCTTTGCTTGGACCAGAGAGAACTTACAAATAAGGAGGAGGGGGATCAAAAGTTGAGGTTTGTGGATATAGTGTTCAGAATCTGGACTCTTCGAAACGCCATTTCCAATCCCACGCCCCTACGCAAATTGGGCATTTGTTGGCATCACAATTGTCTTCCCTTCTATGTCGACACATGGCTCCGTGCCACCAATCTGCGTGATTTGCAACAGCTCTTTCTCTCAATATTGACTTCTTTTAAGACACCTTTCGAGTTGCCCCGTAGTCTCTACTTTTCTACAAAACTAGTGTTTCTGGAATTTGTAGGTGATATTAATCTAAACCCTCCTCCTGCTTGTGCGTTCCCATGTCTCAGGATTCTAGGACTTAGAGGTGTAATATTTGCAAACCAAGACTCTCTCTCTACCTTCCTCACTGCCTGCCCGCTCCTCCACTATTTGTCCCTCACATTGTTTGGTATAAATTTGGAACATTTGGACGGGTTCAGTGTCACTGTACTCGTGCCTACGCTGAAAATATTATATTTAGATTGGCAAGTTAGGTCTCCTTCCTACAAATTCCATATAAACACCCCAGCTCTTGAGTACTTTCATTTCACAGGTTTTTTGAACGGGGATTATGTGTTAGAAAACCTCCACTACTTGGTCGAATGTGTGCTTCGATTTGAGCAACGCACTTCATTGAGTATTGAAAATTACGCGAAGAAATCATGGGACTTCATGAGACCACTCTGTAATGTTATTTCCATGGAATTGAGCACAATTACCGCACAGGTCACACTACATTTTCATGCTCCAATAACTCTCTATCATTAATTAACTCGCTAAATACTAAATAATTTTGTGGTAGTGCAGATCCTCTGCTATGATTCTAATCATGAAGATGGTCCCACATTTTATAATTTGTCCTCCTTGAAATTTTTTGGTGGCATTTCGTCAGAGTGGTATGTGTGGGATGGAGTGCGACTCTTGCTTTATCAGGCTCCAAAGCTACAAACACTTTCATTTGAAAAGGCACACTTGCTTGGTTCAAATCTTAGACCTAAACGCTTGGAGAAGCCACGGGATGTTCCTGAATGTCTGTCATCACACCTTACTACTTGTCATTATAAAGGATTTGATGGGAAAGAGGAAGAGATGGAACTTGTTAGACAAATTCTGAAGGCAGCGAAAGTATTAAAGTCAATGAAAATTACTGTTAACGGTTATCTAGACTCAAAGAAGCTTCGTGTTTGCAAGGAATTGAGGAAGCTTCAAAGGAGCTCTCAGGATTGTGAAATTGCATTTGATGAAGGACGTTTCACATAATGTGGCATTTTATCTCGTCCCTCTTGGATATTGCATGTGACCTGCTTTGCTTTAATATCTTTGTGTAATTCATTTTGCTGCCTTTGCTATGTCAGACTTTATTCCTATGGTACAGTAAAAAATGCTTGAAGATTTAATTTGTATTTGCCATCTCCTTCAGTTATGCCAGTTTAGCATGTTTTCAATTCAGGATTTTCCCCCCTGGTATAGCATATACTTACTGATCTCTTGTTCTCCCTGAGCTTTATTAAAAATTTATTTTATTATAATTTCCAAACATACTTGCTGATTCCATGTTCTCCCTGATGCAATACCGTGTTAATATATTGGATTTTTGTAGAAATTAGCACCATGTGTGCTACTGGAATGTTTGCTTGGCTGTTTGCACTTGAAGAAGCAAAGCTGTTATTCCCATCACTGATTGTAGCAATCAGGATTAGAGAAATGGTATTTTTCTGTCCTGCCTAATCTATGCATGTTGCTTTTGTTTGTGCAGTGTTAATAAAAGCTATAAATTTCGTAGATATTTAATCATGAGAATTGGTGCAATAATGCAATCTATTCAGGACTAGTTTATGCCCACATAATTTATTTCCTATTTGTCTGCAGAAGAATTAATGTTAACTAGACTTGGTTACCATAAGAAGCAAAGGATTGGAACAATTATTCATCGTACATTTATGCATATCTAGGCTGATAACTGATAAGAGGAATTATTTGTTGCTTCACTTTTTTAAACAGTGGTTTGAATGGTTCTGTCTTGGTGTCCTGATATTATGTGCTGGTTTTAAATGTTGTTGCTATTTTTTTTTTTCTTGATTTCTTAAAAGTTCATGTAAAAACCATTTATCTAGCTCCTAAGGTGATTGTAGTCATATTAAGATAAAGACTGGATAAATAAATAGGAAAAAAGAAATTAGTGCTTAGTTAACTATGTTACAGATTGAGTGGCAAGTGTATGTAGCAGAAAGGTTTTGAAGGAAGACCAGGCCAGTGATTTCTATAAGATGCAGCCCTATATGAGGTTGCATTTTTTAGAAAGTGGTCTTGATGACCTTAACTAGGTGGAATTAGAGGTGTTGTTGAGTTTTACAGTAAGGAATTGAAACCTAAACTTTTATATTTGTACTACTATAAAGAGGTTTCAAAATAAAACTAAAGATGTTAATGCTATATTAGTAGCATTGGAAAAATAAAAGGGATTGTTATACTTCTTACACTTTAAATATCACATTTCATGAAGATTTCAAATATTGAATGTATGAGCTGACTTCTATTTGGGCATAACATTCTTTCGTTCAATGTTGGGATTGTTACTTTTGGCCCATTACTCCCTTAATAAAAGAACACATATAAGGTTACTCTTTTTGGGAGATGTCTTTGGATGTCAAAAACCTTTTAACAAGTAAAAACTAAGGGTAAAACCTGTTCCAGTTCCCAGTTTTGGAGGTTTTTTTGAGGTTGAATTGCCAGTTTTGACCGGTTTTAAGTATTTCAATTTTTTGAATGTGGACCAGACCTGTATAGATCCCAGTGACTGATCGGTCTGATCCAGTTTTTGAAAAGATTGATTGCTTTTTTAAAATCCATTGAGTTCGTGTATGACTTATAAATAAAAAATAAAAAAAACTTCGCTCATAATGGTCCCAATTATCCTGAAGCTAGGATTATGATCATATAGTTAATTTGAATCTTTTCCCTGTATTTTCCATAGTCTTCCTCATAAACACACCAATTAAAGAAACAAATAGTAACGACAATGTTGGCTACTTCAATTGGTGTTCAGTTGAAAATGTGAGATAGAAGTTTTTCTGTTGATGATGTTTTATCATGCCATGCATACCTTTGAACATTCTTGAAGCTTCAAAAAATAAAAGACCATCTATTTGCAATTCCTACCAGATGATCAAGGTTAACCGCAGGTCCACAAATCAAGCTTGTTTGACACGTCTAACATCATATGTATTCATTTGTAGTATGAAGCATGTCTAGTTCTGGATGTATGTGTTTGGCTATTTGCTTTGAAGGTCCAAATCTGTTCTTCCCATCACAAACTACAGTATTTCTTTTCACCATAAAACTCTACAAGGTTAATGCTCAAGGACTTCAGGTCTGCAAATATGGTATTCATCTGCTTCAAATTGTTTAAGTATGTTTATTTTGTTTGTGTAGATTTAATTAGTAAAAAAGCCTGAAGATTAGCTGATTGAGGACTTAGTCTTGATTTAAGCAAAGATGCTCCTCTGAAGCTGGAGTGAATTAATTACGCAAATCATTAATAATGAGACTTGGTACACTTTTTGTATGTTGTTAACACAAAAACTATGATGCATGTTTACAACTTCCTGAAATTTGAATTAGTATCAAAAAGGTGCTTAGTGAACTCATTTGTTAAGATGTGTATGTGCAAGAATTAACATTAACTGGCCTTAGCATTTGTATTTTCCATTGGGAGTAAAGCCTACTATTAGGGATATCTATTCAGGAAAAAAAAGGGAAAAAGAAAAGGAAGTAATAAAAAAAAGGCCATATAGGAAAATAAAAAGTAGGAAAATAAAGATAAAACCTAGAAAGCATGAGTGTGGCTCCTGGGCTGCCGCACCTGCACCAGACTTGCCCTGATGCGGCGTCTAGCATCCAACATGCCGATTTGCCTTTCTTTTCTTTTCTTTTCTTTTTTCCTTTTTCTTTTTTTTGATTTGGCCCGATTCATTTCGATTCGGGCAGAAATGGCCGATTCACTTCGATTCCAGCAGAAACGGCAGATACGGCCACCTAAATGGGCCACTGGCCACCATTCTTCTGCTTCATGTGGCGTTGTGAAAAAAAAAAGAAAAAAAAAAAAGATGATGATGATGATGAGAAGACACAAAGAAATGGTTAGAACTTAGAAGAGGCAAGAAAGAAGAATAAAGTTTTATAACAAAAGAATATGATGAGAAGACACAAAGAAATGGTTAGAACTTAGAAGAGGGTAGGAAGAAAAATAAAGTTTTAAAACAAAAGAATATAAATTAAGTAGGTGAGAAAGTCAATTGTTTCACGTGGGTGGGCTTGGAAATTGGAAAATGAGCAAAGGAACCTTCTTGGAAGGTGGTTTTTTGTTTACAATTACCAAAAATATTGATTTTATTAAAAAAAATCATAAATAATTGTTTTTTTAATAATAAACTCTACCCCTTTATTTGAATTTTTTACATAAAAAATATTAAATTCACTATATAAAAATATTTTTAATAATTTTTTAATCGCCGCACCTGCACCCTACTTTTTCAAAAACTACCGAGTCCTACACCCACACTCGCACCCGCACCCGAATCCGGAAACACACCCGCGCTTCATAGGATAAAACTTAGGAGTTAGCACCAAGGCTTGCTTGGTATCAACACCAAGCATAAGAAAAACTACTAGGAGTCAGCAACTAAGTTGGCACTTGGCACCAAACCTTGATGACAATTTCAATTGAAACTTTATGAATCAAAATAATCTCCTTTTGGTAGGAGTACAATATTTTGCTTAAATTTGTGTACTAAACCATAATTCTAATTGGTCTAAGAAACCCTACTTATTGAATTATAAAAATAACTTATTGAATTATAAAAATAATGTTGGCTTTAAATAAAATACTAATAAACCTAATAAAATACTAGGACCTAAAAATAAAATACAATTTTGACCAAAAAATTCATTTTTCTTGTAAAATTAAATAATACTAAATTATAATAAATAACTCTTTGAGCCTTCCGCATCAGATTGGTTCTGTCTTGATGACATAATATTAATCGCTGGTCTTGATTGTTTTTGCTATTTCTGTTTTTAATTACTTAAATTATTGTGTAAATCAGCCCAGATAACTAGTTTTTGGTGATTTTAATCATGCAACTATGCAAGGATGAAGAGTGGATAAATGAATGGGGAGAGAAAAATCAATGCCAAGTGTAAAGCTTGAAAAGGAGCTACATGTATATTTTGAGGGAAGACAGGACCACTGATTTTCTAGAACATGATGGCGTGGCTGAAGCTGCAATTTGTAAATAGATTTGTCTAGATAGCCTTAACTAGATGATATTAAAAGCTTTGTTGAGTTTTAGACCAAGATACAAGGAATTGAAAGCTATAAACTATTAATACATTTCTATTACTAATAGTGACGTTCATATATTATTTGTAGATTTTTATGTTAAAATAGTGGGAGAAAAGGTTTAGAGTGTTTAGATGAAACTAGAATACCATTTTGTCTGCTTAGGGTATGTTTAAATACTGCTTATTTTGCTAAAAATTAAAAATTTATTGCTAAGAACACTAGAAAAATATTTTTTATTGCCGAAAATTACTATTCACGCATTTTCATCCCTTGGCTGGTCCATGAATAGTACCATGGGACCAGCCAAAAAAAAAAAATGCAACACACGCAAACGCAACCCAGTCGCTACGCAAACGCACACTTAAAGTACACTCAATACACACACGAAATTATGTACTGCCCTCAGCCCCAATAATGTTTTGAATACTTTAGGTATGTTTTGATACTGTCTATTTGCTGAAAACTAAAAATTTATTGTTAAAAACACTATAGCAAAATAATTTTTAAATATATAAGTAGTATTGTAAGACCCAAATTTATATTGAAATTTGAGTTTGAATGACTTTTGTGGGTCCATAAACAGTACCCACAAACCCACAGACAAAACGCAGAAGGCAAGAATTAGGCAAAACGCCCAATCCAAACTCACGCTTTATTGGAGTTCTGAGAGCATGATTATGTATTTTACTTGACTTTTCTGGAACAGATTGTAGTTTCATTTCTGTGGTCTGATTCACTGGCCTTTAGGCTGTCTGAACTCTACCACGGAATTGAATCATTTAGAGATTCAGAGAATACATCAGCCATTGTTGCTTTTCCCTCTAAAGTACATGTCATCTATAGGGCGGTAAAGCCTAATTCTTCTTCAGATGACTTTGTTCATCAATAATCTTAAATGACTTGCATAAAACATTAGGTTAGGGGTTAACAGGGGTTAGATTACTTCATCATGATGATACTTCTCACGTAGTTCTTTTTGATGTAGTTTCATTATGTGATGCAGACCTTTGGACTCTCTTGCACTCCCAAATTGTTAAATACATGATTATTTATCTGTAATTTCAATCAAGTTTTATTAGTTCAGAATTTTGAACCCACAATCTTAGCAAGATAGTGCTGAAGGTCATCTTTGGTCTAAGGCTTAAGGTCAGGAGCAAAGAAAGCAAGTTTGAAACATGTCTAAAACTAAAAAAGGCAACCTATTAAAAGAATCAACTTATGACTTAATTAGTCAAAAATCGACTGAAGTAGACCAAATTAGACCAAATGGATCTAAATGGACCAAACAAAACCAATATAAACCGAAGTAGATTGCATGTAGTAGAAAGGTTTTGAGGGAAGACCAGGTCAATGAATCCTCTTTATGAATAATCCTATGAAATCAAATGGATTGGAGATAAGTGAATTCCAGTTAACTCAATTAGTAAAATCTTTGATGGTTGAATAAGATATCTGTGGTTTAATCTCTGCTTACATAAAAAATTGATTAGTGTTTTAGTCTAATGATAAAGAGCTATCATTAATAACAGACCCTATAAATTGCAACTCTCTAAAATAAAGAATTAAAGATAATTAATAAAGAAGATTTTATCAATGAAATTCAATTAAAAAAATAAAACAATAAATAACCATTTAAAAAAAAAACAACACACCAATAAAAGCTAATGACCTAATCGCTTAACTTTGAACTTTTCACTGTGACCGAAGTGGTTTTGGATTGCCAATTAAGACCAGGTCACTTAATTTAAGAAATGTTACGTTCACAATATTTTTACAATACTTTTATAACAAATTTTAAGTGACAAGTTTGTATGGACAGTTATTATTTGAGATGTGAATTCAAATTTAAAACCCATAACAACTTAAGAAATTGTTGTGAAACCCTCCACTCACCCTCCTTCTCCTCGTTCCAAACGGGCTAAGAGAGAGTCAGAGACTCCTTTTCTTTCTTGTTAATCAAATCATTACTGTACAGTCTTCTCTTCTGTACCCGCCCACAATTGAAACCCTTCTTCACTCAGTCACTCAAAATTCCCATAAAGCGAACCACACACATATTGAACAAAAATGGAGCAGAGGCAGAGAATTGAGAGAGCAAAAAGGAGAGATCAGAAACAGAGAAAACGCCTCTCAACTGCTCGACGAAATGCCTTCACTACTAACACTGACATTATTAGCGACCTACCAGACTCTCTCCTCTCCCAAATCCTCTCCTTTCTCCCAACACGAGACTGTGTCGCCACAAGCATTTTGTCGAGCAGGTGGAGGCCTCTCTGGACTCTCGTCCCTGCACTTCACTTGGACCAGAGAAAACTTACACAGAATCGAAATTATAGTTTGGCAGATATAGTTTCTGGAATCTGGACTGTTCGAGACGCCATTTCCAATCCCATGCCCCTACACAAATTGATCATTTATTGGTATCAAGATTGTCTTCCCTCCAATGTTAACACATGGCTTCGTGCCACCAATCTGCGTGATTTGCAAGAGCTCGATCTCTACATATATACTGATGTTCACCAACCTTTAGAGTTGCCCCGCAGTATCTATTTTTCTACAACATTAGTGGTTCTGATATTGATGACTTCAATTCTTCTCAATCCTCCGCCTGCTTGTGTGTTACCATGTCTCAGGGTTCTAGTACTTACGCGTGTTAAATTCGCAAACCGTGACTCTCTCTCTCTCTCTCTACCTTCCTCACTGCCTGCCCGGTCCTCCTCACTATGTCCCTCACAATGTATGATGTAAATTTTGAACATTGGGACGAGTTCAATGTCGTTGTACTCGTACCTACGCTTAAAACATTACGTTTACATTGGCACGTTCAGTCTTCATCATACAAATTCCAGATAAAAACCCCGGCTCTCGAGTACTTTAATTTTAGAGGTTTTTTTGAATGGGGATAATGTGGTGGAAAACCTCCCCAATGTGGTTGAATGTGTCCTTCAATTTGAGCAATGTGTTTTGATGGATATTGAAGATTATGCAAAGAGAGTACGGGACTTCATGGGACCACTCTGTAATGTTATTTCCATGGAATTTAGCACAATTACCGCACAGGTAAGATCACACTATATTTTTCATGTTCTAACTCTCTTATCATTAATTAATTTGCTAAATACAAAATAACATTGTTGTGAGTTGTGACTTGGTGAAATTTGTGATTGTTATGTGGTCGTGCAGATCCTCTGCCATGATTTCAATCGTGAAGATGGTCCCGCATTTTATAACTTGTCCTCCTTGAAATTATTTGGTGGCATTTCGTCTGAGTGGTATGCGTGGGATGGAGTGTGACTCTTGCTTTATCGGGCTCCAAAGCTACAAATACTTTCATTTGAAAAGGCACACTTGCTTGGTTCAAATCTTAGACCTAAACGCTTGGAGGAGCGACTGGATGTTCCTGAATGTCTGTCGTCACACCTTACTACCTGTCATTATAAAGGATTTGAAGGGAAAGAGGAAGAGATGGAACTTGTTAGACAAATCCTGAAGGCAGCAAAAGTATTAAAGTCAATGAAATCTCCGTATTGTCAAATATTATTGCGTGTCTTTGTGTGTTGAGAGTGACAAATTCTTGATGTCTATCTTTTTTTTTTTTTTTTTTTTTTTGAAACAGATTATCCAGGACCATGATTTTTTCCTGGATGAATGTCTCAGTGAAAATTTGCTTCTTTTTCCTAAATTATTGAAGGTTAGTACTATTTTTTATCAGCAAAGCTTGAGTGAAACTTTAGTTTCATTTTTTTTTTTTTTTGATAATCAACTCTAGTTTCATTTTGGATCTACAAGTAAGATGATTGATGAATATTATGCATTTATAACTCCTTATCAGCATGTTTGGCCTTGAAAATTTGTGAAGAGCACATATCATAGTTAAAGAGCTGTAGGTTTAAAAGAAACCATACTATACATTTTCTTTGTATTCAAGCCATTTAAAGACCTTAATTGTTCATGATATTATTATAAACTACTAACATCTTTGACTTGAGATGTCAAGTTATCAAAATCTGAAATTTTCATTTGAAAACGGACGTAATCCAATAATCACTAAGCCGCACCAGTAAAAGATTGTTGTTGAAAACGAGGAAGACAATTAATTGTTATGTTGATATTAGGAACTTGATTTCCAATTTTCTTTTGTTAGCTTTGGGGTTTATTCTTAATAGTTAGATTTTTCAAATGCAGAAGGTGGAAAAGCTGAAATTGATGTGCCTACAGTATGTAGCAGCAACTTAGTGATTGACATCATTTATCATCAAGATTCTCAAGCTAGAAGAATTGTTGGATGGATTAGTTGGGAATTGAAAAAATCCATCAAGGGCAGTTAATTTAACTCCCAAAAGATCTAAGATCCTATTTCTATTCTGTAAGTAAAGTGACACATAGGCATCATTGTTTCTCCATTTGTATGTGTTTCCTGTGTGTATGTGTCTCTCTCTTTCTCATTCACAGTTTTTGTAGCAAATTCAAGAGGGAAGTTAATGTTGAACTTGAGGGCAACATTAAAAATGGAAACGGTGGCATCTTTGGGATTGGGGCTTCTCTTGATAGGGATTTCAAAATTTCCGAGGATGAAACAACATAATTTTTGGGGGATTGGTAGGGTGCCATTATCTATTTCTTCTATAAATAATACTAAAAGTACTTTGGTTTTGTTACTTTCTTTGTAAATTTAGGACTTTTTGAATTTTAGGAGGGAGGGCATAAAATTAGATAGGTGGCATGAGCTGCTTCTCTTTGTAGTTTTTTTTTTTTTTTAATTTTCCCCTCTCTGCATAGTACATATTTTGAGTGAAAAGTACAAGGAAGAGCAACTAGTTATGTGAGATTCATTTGTGACGTGTCATTGTCTCCTCTGTGATCTCCTATAATTAAGGTCATCAATTGAGTGTTTATAAGTTTTTGTTTTCCCCAATGTTTAATTGGTATCTTTCTTATTGTCAATTTGTTTTAAGCAACAGTGGCAACACAGAAAATTTAAGCAGCACAAGTAGGCCAAGGTTGATTGAAAATGAGGACAGGCTTCCTGGAGCTGTGCTGCTTGCAAGGACAAGGCTTCTGGAGAGGTTGAGAGGGGTGCCTCTTTCTGCAAACAGGTCAGTGCTTAATGTGATATGCAATTTGGTATTTTCAAGGGTGAGTTTGGACATTACATGGAAATTATTATCTATTTTTATGCCAAAACTTTCATTATACATCGCAATACCAAGATTGGCAGCCACGAATGCTGTTGATGGTGAAGTTATGAAAGTATTGAATCAATCAATCTGATACCATATTTTCAGGATCAATGATGGATCCAAATTTCTTCTCTGGCTCCACTATTAGATGGACCTCTTTGTGTAAAAACTGGGTTATAGTGACCCAATTAATTCTTATGGAAAGGCCAGAAACATCTTCAACTTTCTTGCAATTAATTATACTGTACATGATGTCCATAATTTAAATTTCTTATGACAAAAGTATTTGACTGGAGGAATTGCATAATGTGTGCGTGTGTGTGTGTATGTTGGATTGTATCTACCTATACCGTTAAGGGATGTATAGCTTATCACAAAACTAGGCCAACCAAGAACAACATAACTGGTTTTAATTGTTTTTAGTTCAAAAAACTGGTTCAAAATGGGATGAAATATGTTCCTTTAAAATCCTAGTTTTAACTTAGGTTCTTTCAAATATACATTCTCTCCAAAATCAAGTTCTGAAAATTTTGATGTTTTCACATGCATATTCTCACAATAAATCTAGTTTTAAATTAGAAATTTTTGCATGCATATTAAGTAAAACTGGTTTTGATATGATTCTAGACAAACTTGAAATAAAATAAAACCAGTTAAGTTTTGTTTTTGGTTCAGCTTGTATTGACACAGTAGAGGTTGTGGCACAACAGTTAAAGGGTTTATCGCTTTTTTCTTTTAATTAGATATGATGTCTTTTTATGTGAGATTGATGTGACATGGTGACAACTGTCCAAATCCATGGATTCCCTTTGGAATCTCCAGAGGAGCCACATCCCTGATTAAGTTGATAACATTTAAAAAATGATGAGTCGCACTAGAGCTCTTTTGTCATGGTTATACTTGCTCCCTCTATCTGAAATTATAAATTGCAATTGAAGTCCAATTAGGCAGTTTGTGATCCTAACTTTGGGGACCCACTATAATTTTGCTCTGAATTCCCCTTTGGAGCATTTGAACTTGGTTTAGTAATTACAATGCCTAATTCTACTGGCTCTCACCACTGGGTTCAATTCCAAGGCTCAGTGAACATCTTGCCCACTTACCAGAGAGAGTATTGTATTCCTTTAATCTCATTTTATGACATAATATTTATAGTGCAGCAATTCTGGCAGTTGAGACAAGACACTGTAATTTATTGTGACAAAATTCTCCTAATATATTTGATTTCTTTTAACAAATGCTGAATTCTATGTTTGTATTCATCAAATGTGCATATATATTCACAAATTATTGGTGAATATCTCTTGTACCACTAAATTTTCTTTGAAAAGGTTGGACTGATTTTAATGGATGGCTTCTTTAATCATTGTGTTTCTCATTCAATTTTGATTTTTGTCGAATGTTTCTTGGGCTTCTGTTCTCTTTATGATATTTCCAGTTTCTTGCACCTCTAAATTCTTTGTTAAATTATTTTCATATCATTAATTGCCATTTGCTGTGAATTTTTGCTGCTGATACTACTGACATCATCCTCACTACTGTTGCTGCTGCTGCTGCTTGTGCTACTATAGACTAATTGCCTGCACGTGGTATTATGGTCTAGACTAGTTGTCAAAATATTTTGAATGTGAAGATCTTTCTTCCCTATTCCTTGAATCAAAATAATAGTCTTGTTTCATTTTTCTTTTTTATTTAGGGGAAGTGGGAGACCTTTGTCAAACCGCACTGAATTAATGCTTGAAGATGGCGTAAGGGAGATTGTTGATGATCTCCCTCAAGCATCAGCAGGTCAGTCAGCTGGAAGCTCAACCATTACTAGCCTGACCTCTCGAATTGAGAGGCAACAATAATTCTTAAAACCGAAGAAGAAGAAGCCACCTGGTCTCAGTCAGGAGGCTCTAGATTGTTTGCACCTGGAGGTTTTCAGCAGCAAGGTGAAGAGGCGTTAGCGAGAGCTTCTCAGGATTGTAGTATATGTCTGGAGATGCGCTTATACGCTTGCCATGTTCCCATAGGTTCCACTCTGCCTGCTTGGGTCCCTGGCTTCGAACTTGTGGTGACTGCCCATATTGTCGTAGAAGTATATAGTAACAAGTCACAACAAAGCATCAAAGAGTTAGATTTTTTTTTTTTTTTTTACTAGAAATGTTTTTGTAATCTGGGTTTCCTACACGTGTGAAAGTTTTGGCACTGACTAAATTATGTCTTTAATTTGTAGTTGTGTGCATATGTAATTATTTGTATCTCCTGCTCTGTTGTACACACACGAGAGAAAATCTGGTCTCATTGTATTTCTGGACTGTTATTTTTGAATTTTGAATACGTGTTTTTGTGTTTTTTACTGTTGTAGATTACCTTTTGATTTCTCTCCTCTATTCAAGAAATTTAGAAGGTATTAACAGTCAAAACCCACAAAACCTATGAATGATGTTGGAAAGACCCAACAAGTGGTATTGCGGCTTGGACACCTATATTTATCTGAAAATAAAATAACATAAATTAAAAATGCTTTTAACCTTTTTTTTTTTTTTGATAAAGTAAAAAAATGCTTTTTACTTGAACATAAATAGAATAGACTACTCGAATGAAAGGAGGAGCGAACAATTATTAAACTTATGCTTTGGTCCCTGTTCTATTTTTTATTTTTATAATTGCCAACATAACATCCATGTATAAAAATTGCACCATGGAAAATCAAACACAACTCAGTTATCCCACCCTTGGCGTGATGTTAATTATGTTAATCCAAACAATTTTCTTTCTTATTATCTTTGTGTTTCTTAGCATCCAAATAGATTTTTGTACTGTAAAGAACTTTGAAGAAAAACTGGAAGAGGCATTAAGTTTTTCCGTCTAGCTGTGTGAAAGAGAAATAGAACGGGGGAATTTGAAAACCGAATATTAAAGAAAAGAGAAGAAGGGGAAAATTTATATATAAATAAATTGATTATGGGATCAAGTAAAAGAATAAATGTTTTTTTTTTCTTCCTATTGAGAATACAAAGTATTTTTAACACATGCACGAGGAGAGGAAAGAAAGTCTTAAAGAAAAATAATAAATATTGATGTGGCTATATGAGAGTTCAAAACGGCATATAAAATTATTCTTTAATTTTGTGCTTAGTTGACATTTAATGGCTACCTCATTAACAAAAATGGATGGAAGACCAAACTAAAAACAAGCCTAAACATTGGGCATTAAAATTCATAATTTTACATTTTAGGGATCAAAATCAAAATGACCTCAACCCCCACCATCCCCCCTCCACCACCCTCTCTCTCTCTCTATATGTATGTGTGTGTGTGTGTGTGTGTAATCGGCTGTTCAAATTAAGAATTCTCACGTGTTACCCTTTAAAGATTTTATTAGATGTATAGATGGTACTTTTGGTTTATAAAACATGATCAACAAAATGTGATTTTTATATAATTATATTTAGACTATATCGCAATGTTATGATGGATGGATTGGTCTTATTTTACTATAAAATTTAAGTAATCATGTAGTTTATGAATTTGAAGAGTTATATATTGTGAGATTTGTTCATATGATGAAATAAGGTTTACTCTTTACATTTTATTTTATTTTATATTTCCACTTTATGATATATGATTTATTGATTATGATCTATTGCATAGTTATCTTTATATATTATTTTGCTTAGTTTCAATTGTGTGGAAAAAAGAGACGTGAATCTATGTTTTGGAGAAGAATATACCTATAAGTGTTGAATCGCATTCGTTTGTATACTAAAAAACAAAGTATACATGATTAGAACTTGGTCTAATAGTTTTCACACTGTAATTTTTTTTATATAAAAAAATGATTGCATTGTATATTTATACATATTTCATTATATATATATATATAATACCCAACTACAAAATTTATTTAATTTGTTGGTTGTTACACCACAAAAAAACTTCAAATATAAAAAATAATTTCTAATAACACATATTGACTTTTAAAAATATACAATCTAATATATTAATTCAATAATTATCCAATAAACATATTCATATCAAATTTTCCCGCGCATCACACAGGTCTACTACTAGTTTCAATCTAATTGAAGAATTAAGCCCAATTTTTTACACTAGTTGCAGACTCGCGCGTTGTGCGTGATTATTTTTTTAAGGGTGGGTCTCATTGTTATCATTATTTTGTAATTTGAACTAACTTAATGAAGAGAAATACATTTCATAATCATATTCATAGAAAATAAATTTTTATTATTGTAGAATTGTTTTGATTTAAATTTTTGAAACCTTAATTCTACCATAGTTGATTGACTAATTTGTACATTTCTAAGTCAATTATACACATTTTGCATGCTACATGTAAACCTTCTTTTCCATAAGGTTCAAATAATGTAGGAAACATTTGATTCTATGGAAGTTAAAAACTAAAATTCTTATATCTTGTCTTAATGTTGCCTAAATAATGTTAAACGAAATGTCAAAAATGGGATTTTGAAAATTTCCATCTATATGTTTCTATTATTATTGAAGAACATCTTCTTTTTAGTTTTGATAAGAAATATTGTTTTCCATATTAGAGTTTGATTAGTTTTAAGTTTAAATTTTGTATGATTGTATTTAATTGTTGATTATATGATTTAATTAAGTGAATGTAAGAATTGATTTTATTGACATTCGTAAGATTATCTTTAATTAATTTGTTACTCCTTGTATCAAGCTCCTTGTTTTCCAAGTAACGGTTGCTAATTGACATTTGATTTCTTGATGATAATTATAATGTACTAATTTATTAGTTTGTTTATGATATGTTTGGCATGATATTTTATTATTATTATTATTATTATTATTATTATTATTATTATTATTATTATAAATTTAGTGTTAAAAAAAAAAAAAAAAAAAAAAGAAAAAAAAAAAGGAGAAAACGTGAAATGAAAACGTGCCGCAACTTACCGTGCAATCCAAACGCACGCCTAATATATTAATTCAATAATTATCCAATAAACATATTCATATCAAATTTTCCTGCGCAACACGTGGGTCTACTACAAGATGGCTTACAACCCCTGCATAAGAATCAATAATGAAGTTTTGATAGGTGCTGAAACTCTAGACGAGACCCAATCCCCTCTTTCGCTCCACCCAATTGATAGCTAGCCACGCAACTCTTTTTCATAGTCAGGTACTTCTTAATATTCAGCTCTATCAATTTAGTGAACTGCTTCTTTTCTAAATGATTTTCAAATCCGACAAAACAAATATGAGGCGTTTCATAGTTGATTCTTTTTGTTGAATATTAGCTCTAATACCATGTTAAATGGAGAATATTATCAAAAGCAATGTGTTATACCATGTTGTGTATGCTAGAGTGGGTGCGGAAGAGGAAGCATAGAATAGGAACATCAAGAACACGAGGGTTACGTGGTTCAGCCTTGACGGCCTACATCCACGGAGGAATCCCTTAAGGGCTACATCTTTATTGTGTAAGAGTGTAGTACAATAACCTCTGTTATAATGAACCCTAACATGAGTATATATAGGCGACTAAACCCTAGACTACTAGTACAAGTAGGACTGGGCTTGGACCTATTACATTGGGCTAATATCTGTCTAATATATATCTCTAACACCCTCCCTCAAACTCAAGGCGGATGCTCGATGAAGGCTTGAGGTTGGATAAGCATGAGAAGATCACTTGGAGATGCCTTGAAGAATACCTTTGAAGAAACCACAATGAAGAATGTGCCAATTGACCAATTTTGGAGTTTCAAATGAAGAAACGGAGTCCAAAATCGGAATCTACGCGAAAAACTGAGCAAGATAGGCCCTTTCGGAAATTTTGACTTTTGGTCAAAGGTCAACGCAAAAAGTCAAAGTCAACTGGTCCAGGGTCAAAGTCAACGGATACTGGTCCGGGTCGGTTCCGGGTTTCCGGGTCGGGTCACGGATCGGGTAGCAGGCCGCTGACGTCATCCTATGACGTGTCGCTGACCTGGACTAGGGCTGATGTGGACGTGCTGCGTGGCTGCTGACGTGGAGTAATGACGTCATCAGGTGACGTCAGATGACATCAGCCGCAGTTTTTCGGCGCGTGGCAGGAGCGTGCAATGTTCACCGGCGCGTGGAGGAGAAGCCCAAAATCCCAGTGGCGCGTGATGGCGCGTGCAGTGTCAGATGGCTGCCGAAATTTCTGGTTCTGTTGATCGGTCGACGTGGAGGCCATAGGGGCGGCGCGTGTACCAAGAAGACTACCTGGAAATGGGAATCTGAGGCGGCGCGTGGGAGAGTTTCGGAGACAACTGAGGCGCGTGGAGGCGCGTGGAAAGGCTTCTGGTGACCGGATTTCTGGGTTTTCCACACGGTAGGCCGTGGAGCATGGTTGTGTAGTTGGTTTCGTCAGGCGAAGGCTTGATTTGCACAGATCTGAAAGGTGAGTGGTTCGACTTGCTTGAGAGATCAGAGATGTAGCAGCGAGGCAGCAACGGGGTTTCTGTGGGAGCTGCGTGATGCTGTGGACCCAGATCTGAAAGAAGGCATGGGCACTGTTGTGGATCTGTGTTACGCACGTGAGAATCTTCTTTGCTTGCTAGAGATGTTTGTTTGATGCCAAGAACGAAGTTTGGCTCTGATACCATGTTGAATATTAGCTCTAATACCATGTTAAATGGAGAATATTATCAAAAGTAATGTGTTATACCATGTTGTGTATGCTAGAGTGGGTGCGGAAGAGGAAGCATAGAATAGGAACATCAAGAACACGAGGGTTACGTGGTTCAGCCTTGACGGCCTACATCCACGGAGGAATCCCTTAAGGGCTACATCTTTATTGTGTAAGAGTGTAGTACAATAACCTCTATTATAATGAACCCTAACATGAGTATATGTTAGGTTCTAAGGTCTTAGGATTTTATGTATTTAGAACTCTAATTTGTAATGTTGGCAAACCATGATCAAAACATTGTATGGTATCTTCTTTAGACTTGCTCAAAGTTGGTTTAATATTGTAAAGTTGGAATCGAGTGGCTGCAGAAGTATTTGGGACTCTCGGCCTGGCTCGATCGATCGAAGAATAGACTCGATCGATCGAAAATCGCACAGGTTGAATTTTCTGCAGAATTTCCAACTCAGCCCTACTTCATTAAACGTTTAGGGTTTTATGTTTTTACCCTAGGTATATAAATAAAACCCTAGCCACGTTTTTGAAGGTTGTCCATATTGTATTGTTGCTCATACATTGCTGTTTTGTGTGAATCTCGTGTGAGATCTTTGAGGAGCTTTCCTTTACACAAAACTTAGGGTTTTCATGGTGGAGATGATTTCAACATCTTGAAGATCATTACTGTTGCAACCATTGGAACTTAAAAGAAAAGCAAGCGGGGAGCTTGTAGCTGATTGAGGAATTCAAGAAAGAAGTAGTCCGTGGATTCGGAGCCTGCGCGTGGTCGTGTCAGGAAGTTCTACTGGTGGGTAGCATTAGGAAGTCGAGCGGGGAGCTTGTAGTCCTTTTGTACGAACTTCAATTCTTTCATAGTGAATTCAGGTTAGCCTTGAGGATCGGTGGGTCAAATCCTCCCCAGGTTTTTACCGTGTGGTTTCCTGGGTGATCATATCTTGTGTTATTTATTTTCCGCTGCATTATATCTTGATATGATTGTTTGGATTGTTTTAACCTAGAATTGCTTAATTTGACTAAGTAACAACTTGGCTAATTAATCTAGGCTACGCAATCTGTGTGTTTAAGGGGTCTAAAACCGTTCAAGTGGTATCAGAGCTGGTAGCTCTTTTTGTTTGAGATTTTTAATCTCTGAGCTGATCCTTGACCCCTGTTGTCATGGAGCATGGACACTCTCTGTTTGTTCCTCCTCATTTTGATGGGAACAACTATGCCTATTGGAAAGTAAGGATGAAAGCATTCCTGAAATCCATTGATGAAAGGGTTTGGAATTCCGTTGAATACGGATGGGAGAAGCCCGCTACTCCTGTGAGTGAGTGGCAAACTTCTGAAAAAGAAGCAGCAAGCTTCAATAGCAAAGCTATGAATGCTATCTTTAATGCTGTTTCTATGGAGGAATTTAAGAGAATCTCTAATGTTGAGGTTGCTCATACTGCTTGGAAAATCCTCCAAACTGTGCATGAAGGCACAAAGGCAGTTAAGATAAACAAACTGCAGCAATTAACTTCTAGGTTTGAAAACATTAGGATGTCTGATGATGAATCCTTTGATGAATTTTATGCCAAACTGAATGATATTGTTAATTCTGCTTTTAATTTGGGTGAAATCTATGATCAACCTAAGATTGTTAGGAAGATTCTTAGATCTTTAACTGAAGACTTTAGACCCAAAGTGACTGCCATAACTGAAAGCAAGGATGTGGACTCCATCCCTGTTGATGAGCTTGTAGGATCTCTTCAATCCTATGAGTCTGACCTACCTAAAGTGAACAAATCCAAATCAATGGCTCTTAAGTCAGTTGATGATGTTGATGGTGGTGGATTTGATGATGAGCTCTCTGCTACAGAGATTGCCTATCTTGCCAAAAACTTTAAGAACTTTCTTAGGAATACAAATAGAAAGGCAAGAGGTACTTACACTGCTGAACCTAGAAATTTTAGGAAGAATGATCCCACTAAGGTTAACAATTTTGAAAAACCTAGAGAAAATTCTGGTCAATCTTCTAATAACTCTTTGGGTCCTCAGTGTTTTGGCTGTCAAGGGTATGGTCATGTGAAATCTGAATGTCCTACATTCTTAAGGACTAAGGGTAAAGCTATGGCTGTAACCCTTAGTGATAATGAGGTTTCTGATGATGAGTCCGGTGGTGACGAGGATGGAAACTTCATTGCTTTCACGGCTACTGCTATAGTCAATGAAGGCATATCTGCTGAAGAGAACCCTTCTGATGGGGAACTCTCTGAAGATGCAGATCTTCAAGAGGCCTATAACAAACTTTGCAAAATTGCTGCAAAGGATGCTATGAAAGTTGATCTTGGCCTAAAGAAAATTGATTCTCTTGAGCTTGAAAAGAGAAATTTGCTTGTTAAACTGTTTGATGCAAATGAACTTTTGAATAATGTTAAATCTGAGAATATGCTTTTGCTTGATAAAGTTAGAACTTTGGAACATGATTTATCTGTTGCTAGATCTGCTAGTTCTAAACTTGATCACATGCTGAATGTTCAAAAGTATCCTTCTGATAAAACTGGGTTAGGATATGTTGAAAGCATCTTTGATACTGGACCACATTCCACTACTTTTGTTCCTTCTTCTTCTTCTGGACCTTCTGTGAGTGAGGTTGTGAGTGATACTGTCAAACCACCTGTGAGTGAGGTAGTTAAACCTGTAGAAGTTTCACCACCTAAGAAGACTAGGGTAGACTTAAGAGAATCTAAACCTAAGGAGCCTACCAAATCTAAGGACAAGATGCATGGTAAACCTGCGTGGGTTTGTCATTATTGTGGTAAGTCTGGACATATTCGTCCTAACTGTTACAAGCTTCAAGCTGATAAGAGAGCAAATAAACCAAAAGTGCCTGTGCCTCAAGCACAAGATCCTATGGCATTAATTGGTGAATTGGTAAAGGTGTTAAACCTTTATTCCAATCATGGAGTTGGGAATCACTCAAATGTGAATAAGAACTCCAATGCTCATGGTGCATCTAAAAAGTTTTGGATGCAAAAGACTCGAAATACTTGAGTCTTTCTGACATGGTCCTTGTGCTTCATTGCTCTATTCTTTTGTGACCATTGTTTTTTTTTTTTTTTGTGTTTTCTTTGTTCTAGGACTTGCATTGCATTACATTCATGCATTTCATTCTAGGATTTATTTGTTTTCCTTTAAATAAAAAAAAAAAAAAAAAAAAAAAAAAAAAGGAAAAGAAGGAAGCAAAATTTATGTTGAACATAATGTTCTTGATTTTTGAAAAACAAGGTTGGTCAATTTATTTACACATAACATGTCTTATGTACCTTGTTTAGCTTGGATGAGCTTACTTTATTGCACTTTACTAGTTTGAGCTTTGTAGTGCATGTTGTGTGGGAAAGATGTTTATGGTGTTTATCACTTTGTCTTAATCTTGAAGTCACATGTTATTTGACTGTCGGACTTGATCCTTTTGAGAAAGGCATAAATAACCATCTCACCACTGTTCACTAGCCAATCATGAACACCTTAGTGCATATCATAAGATTCTGTGCTCGAGAAAGTGTAGCACATGCACAAAAAGAACATAAGGTGTAGCCTCAAAATAAATTAAAACTGGTGTGTACTATTAGGCTTGATGCCAATTCACTTAATTCAAACCGGTGTGTACTATTAGGCTGAATGCCATCTCATGCAAATAAGAGGCAAAAATACAAGAAACTTACATGATTGCAAGCTTTTGTTCTAGGAGATGTGGGAGTTATAGGATGTAACTCTTTAGGTGATAGTCTCTTTTGAATTCTATGTGATGAATTTTGTAGACTTTGTGATTGATTGCTATTCACATATCACCTCACATGTATCTCAAGTTTTTGCTAGTATCACACACGACACAAGTTACTCTTTGTTAAACACTGTACATGCTAGTGTGTGTTTTTGGTCTGACCAACCAAGTTTGAAAATATCTTGAGATTTATGCACAACATATTTGTTGCTTGAGAAAATATAATGGGAGGTTGATTGCAATTTGTTTAAGAATATTGGGTTCAAAATTTTGGGTTTTTGAAAAAGCATTCCATCTCATACTCATGCATTTTGTTTCTTCAATTTAATGCTTTGAGGAGTTATTTTCAAAATTCGGCTTGTGTCTTTCAAAAACTGTGATTTTTCCAAAATTTAGTGAGCCTCTGCCCATTTCGATCGATCCAACCTGTTTTTCGATCAATCGAAAAAGTGCTCTCATTTGTCTTAAAATGACTGTGCTTTTCGATCGATCGAATGTAATTTTCGATCGATCGAATATCGTGGAAAAGCTTTTTAAAAGTTCAGTTCTGACTTTTTCAAAGGTTCTATTCAAAATTTTTTTCAAACTTTTCTCTCTCTCCGCGTTGGCAAGGCTCCACACCTCAGGATTTTTGTCGTTTTCCTCCGTTGTTTTTGCAAAATCTCTCTTTCCTCAAGCCGGTAAGACTCTTTTGCCCTTCCTTTTGATGTTATTTTCATTATTTCATGCATAAATCCATGCATTTAAGGGTAATTTTCGGACTTGATTCTTTTTGGATTTTCTGTTGATTCAAACCTTATTTTATGAAATTGATCATTGGGTTTTTGTGGGGACACATTATATTAATGATCCTTGGTGGTTAATTTGATCAATTTTGTGTTTTGTGAAAAATTGAAAATTCTAGGGTTTGTTCTTGATCCGAATTGGGGCTTTTGTTAAATTGGATAGAATTTGATGAAATTGGCTTGTTGTGTTGGTGTAATTAAGCATTATAATCTATGTGCTGTGTTTTGTAATGCTTAATTCATCAATTTGTTGCAAAATTTTCAAGTGATTTTTCAAATTTTGGGATTTTTGATAGAAATTCCTTGTTCAAGCCAATTTTGTCCAATTACTCTCAATTAAACTTAATTTGTCACTGCATTTAGATCATGCATCACAACATGTTATTGTTCATGCATCATATAGATTTTTGTTCTATATTATTTATTATGCTAATTTGCAGTCTGCCCTTGGTTTTGTTTTCTCTTGTTTCTTTGTGTTTTTCTCTTTGTGTCTCTGTCCTTTCCTTAGCACTATGCCTAGGAAAACTAGAGCCCGTAGGAGTGTTCCCTCACCTTCTCCTTCACCCCCTCCATCCTTTGATAGTGAGAGGTTTCCGAGTGAGGAAAACCAAGAGACTTTTGAGAAACTGACCGTTAAGAGAAAGATTTGGGCTGAGCGTTCTGTGCTGTTAGATGAGCTTGATCCTGCCATTAGGGCAAATTTTGAGCGTCGGGGTTGGTTACCCTTGGTGGATGTTTCTGATCCTCCTCCACCTTCTGCCTTGATTAGAGAGTTCTATTCGAACATCTCTATCCGCGTCTATGATTCCAACACTCTAGTTAAGAGTTGGATACGAGGCGTAGAGTACACCATTACTCCTCGGGTAGTGGCTGATGCTCTAGGGGTACCTTTGGTCCAGCATCCTGTCTATCCTTATGATGAGTCTCCCGAGATTAGCGATGTTTTGTCATACGTCACTGGTACTACTGTCCAGTGGGGTTCTGATCCTCGGATCACTTCTGCTGAGCTCTCTGGGTTGCACTATCTGTTCTTTCGGATAGCTTGTCATTCGATCTGGCCTATTTCCCATGTTCACACCATTCCTCTTGAGAGGTGTGTTTTTCTGTACGCTCTTGTTACTGATGCTCCTATTAGTTTTCCCCATCTTTTTCTTCGTTCTTTGAACGAAGTTTATAGGAGTTCATCTACTGCTCATGCTCTTGTTCATCCTATTTTCATTCATAGGATTCTTCTCTTTCTTGGTCTTGATGACTTTCCTTCCTCTGAGCCCGTCCATGTGATAGGACCTTTAGGTGCGTCTTTTCTTAGACAGAGGGCCGCTCATCTTCGAGCTGGTTCTAAACACCCTAGATCTGAGCCCTCTAGTAGTGCACCTCCTCCTTCTTCTTCTGCAGGTATGGCTGGTGAGGATATTCCTATTCCTGTTGGTGATGATGATGCTGCTGCTGATGTTCCTCCACCTCCTTCGGCCGACTTTGATGTTCGTCGTACTTTGGAGACTGTCATGACTGTTCAGCAGGCTCATGGTCAGATTTTGGTGGACTTGCTGGATGAGATGCGTGCTCTCCGAGCTGATCTTGCGCGTCTTCATTCACCCTCACCACCTCCTTTTGATGGCGACTTGTGATTGCCCTTTGGCATTCCGTCACAAAAAGGGGGAGTGGAGTTTTGACTTGTAGTAGAGTTTTTGTTGTTAGGGGGAGATTTTTTTTGATTTAGAGGAGCTTGTGGAGTTTTAGATTGTATCTATGTGCTTCACTTTGTATATCATTTTTGGGGATATTCATGTTAGGGGGAGTAACATTGATTGATATACATGATATTTTTTATTGATTCTTGTTGCTTTATGATTCACTGCGTATTGATTTATATTTATGACTTGTTCATTTTTATATGTCTTTATTTTGTGTTGTGTGGATCTTACAAGAATGTTATACCTGTTGTTTTACTCTTTACTGTCACACATGCGTTTATGCGTTTGTTGAGTATTTCAGGATTATACAGGTTGATTCAACTAAGCTGCTGTCTACACTTGCAACTATGGATAGTAGTTAGGCTGAATTGAATTTTATGAGCATTATCTTTGTAAAGGGCTTTTTATTTGTAAAACTTTGAGCTGTTAATTAGGGTTTTGTCACGGATTGCCAAAGGGGGAGTTTGTTAGGTTCTAAGGTCTTAGGATTTTATGTATTTAGAACTCTAATTTGTAATGTTGGCAAACCATGATCAAAACATTGTATTTAGTCTTATTTAGACTTGCTCAAAGTTGGTTTAATATTGTAAAGTTGGAATCGAGTGGCTGCAGAAGTACTTGGGACTCTCGGCCTGGCTCGATCGATCGAAGAATAGACTCGATCGATCGAAAATCGCACAGGTTGAATTTTCTGCAGAATTTCCAACTCAGCCCTACTTCATTAAACGTTTAGGGTTTTATGTTTTTACCCTAGGTATATAAATAAAACCCTAGCCACGTTTTTGAAGGTTGTCCATATTGTATTGTTGCTCATACATTGCTGTTTTGTGTGAATCTCGTGTGAGATCTTTGAGGAGCTTTCCTTTACACAAAACTTAGGGTTTTCATGGTGGAGATGATTTCAACATCTTGAAGATCATTACTGTTGCAACCATTGGAACTTAAAAGAAAAGCAAGCGGGGAGCTTGTAGCTGATTGAAGAATTCAAGAAAGAAGTAGTCCGTGGATTCGGAGCCTGCGCGTGGTCGTGTCAGGAAGTTCTACTGGTGGGTAGCATTAGGAAGTCGAGCGGGGAGCTTGTAGTCCTTTTGTACGAACTTCAATTCTTTCATAGTGAATTCAGGTTAGCCTTGAGGATCGGTGGGTCAAATCCTCCCCAGGTTTTTACCGTGTGGTTTCCTGGGTGATCATATCTTGTGTTCTTTATTTTCCGCTGCATTATATCTTGATATGATTGTTTGGATTGTTTTAACCTAGAATTGTTTAATTTGACTAAGTAATAACTTGGCTAATTAATCTAGGCTACGCAATCTGTGTGTTTTAAGGGGTCTAAAACCGTTCAGTATATATAGGCGACTAAACCCTAGACTACTAGTACAAGTAGGACTGGGCTTGGGCCTATTACATTGGGCTAATATCTGTCTAATATATATCTCTAACACTTTTTAACAAATTTAGACTATAAGTGGTTGTAGCATTTGATTTCTGAAATATGGCAGGCTGTTTAATCCATAGTTACAAGCGGCAGGCGGGGACTAGTGCTGATTTGTAACCTTCCATTATCACATTTTTTAGATTTAGAGTCACTTCTCAATCTTAGTAAGAGAAGTTCTTTTGATTGACCAATGCAGGTCAGCTTTACACTGTGCTTCCATTCTAAACTTTTACCTTTTCTTTTCTCAAAAGAGGAAACCAGGTATCACATATACTAAGAATTGGAAAGCTAATATGAAATGTTAAGATGTTCCCAAGAACCAAAAAAAAAAAAAAAGAAAAAGAAAAAAAGAGAGATGATATTTAAATCGGTTTCAGAGTTGAATTCTCGTTCATTTAAACCAAACCTTTATCCATTTAAATATCTAAATACTATATTCCAGATCTAACAAATACATCACAATGAAATCCCCATTGAGTATTTTAATCGCTAATAAAATCCATGTGGGCTTGCAAGTCTTGGAACACTATAAAATCCATTCTGAATGGATCATACAAAGGCATAAGCTCATCTGGTTCCGCAATAATCGAATGATTGATGTTCAATTCATTTAGTACTGAATTCTATGATACATACCAATATATAATAGTATACCTAATTACTCTGTTTCCTCTATGAGGGTGAAATAAAATTAGAGAACCCAAAGTACCAGCCATGGTTAGCCAAGGAAAATAATTTGTAGTAAACGTGCTCGAAAAAGAGGATATTACGTGCACATGGCTTTTCTTTAAAACCATAAGACTAAAACTTTAGACCCCCCACAATAATTTTTTGGTGTGTCTTTAAATGCAATCCATCTACTGGGTGTGCCAAAGATTTTGAGGCATTCATGACCAATTTTGTTTTGGTTTACAATATATGAGAAGGGGGAATTCAAACTTCGGTTCTCCTTAATTAGAGAATTGGGCAATTCCACTGAGTTGACAATTAGGTAGCAATGCCCTTATGGCTGGGGCCTGTTCCAAATTATTGTTCTGGCCGTAATTTGTCTGGCTATAGTGAAGAATATTTATTTTAACAGAACAAATGTCAAACTGTCTAGTTTTTACGGTTTTTTCTTTTCTCTTATTCATGATTGCAATGCACATTGGGCAGGCTTTAGTTGGAGAGGAGCTCTATTGGATGCCTCATATTGTATCTATTTTTTAGTTTCAACTTCAGAAGGTTTTTTTTGGACTTATTATTCTTTTGTGCTATAATGGTGGATAAGTTATCAAGTTGCAAGTGTTTATTAAACTTGTGTGGTTTCTTTTGCAGTGATTGTGGTTAGTGATGATCTCACAACAAAGTTCTGGTGCAGAAATTGGCCAGGAGACTCTGCCTGTTATTAATTTAGCACGGGTCTGACCCAAGTTTGTAACTCTCTCCCTTACCCATTCCATAGAGAGACAGGTCCCCATACTCCTCCAACAGGGCCTATCAGGCTCAATAGTTCAAATCTGTCTTGTGGGACTGTGTGGTCCTACGGAAAAATTAATTTTTAATTTTCCAGTGCATTTGGGCACTTTCTTCAGGTGCTGTGGTTTTATAGGGAAAGTATTCTGTACAGTCATATGTGCAGAAGCGTAAATGTTCTGGGAGATTAGAATTGAGGAAGAAATAGCCAAACTTGAAAGAAACATGTTTTATCATCTTTCGTAGTTTCATCTGTGCTGTGTTGAGCAAAACATGTTTTGAGTAATAAATTATTATAAAGTCTATTTGTTGTTTCTTTGGTTTCATTTTAATTTTGGTTAAAATAACATTGTAATTTTGTGATGAGTTTTTATTATATTGATAATCTCCTTAATCCTTAAGAGATGAGAAATTTGAACAATAAATTTGAAACTTATAAAGTTTAGTTGTATATTAGGCAAATATAACACTACAACAGAAATTAGAAGCAGGCGGTTCATCTTAATATATATATATATATATATACATATATATTAATTAGTGACCTTTATGACTATTTAGGCTTGCTAAATTCCACAATCAGTGACCATTATGATACAAATTTGAATGAGCTTTTACCTCATCTTTCCTACAAAATCCCTTCCACTGGTTTTGCAATAGGCACAAAGGGTCACAACGTAGACACAATTTATGGGCTTGCCATTTGTCGTGGTGATATCTTAGAGAAAGATTGCAAGAGTTGTATTGTTAATGCAGCAAATGAAATTCGGTCACATTGTCCCAATAATAAAGGTGCAATAATATGGTACTATTACTGCACATTGATATATCATAATTTGGATTTCTTTGGCCAAATTGACCGTGACACATTGTTCTATGCAAATACCCCAAAAAACATGAATACTAACCAATTGATTAGACAAAATAAAGGAGAGTGGTTGGCCGAACTCACAGGGCAAGCTTCTGTGAATGCACATATGTTTTCAACCGAAGACTTCGATGTTGGAGATAATTACAAACTCCACGGGTCAGTTCAATGCCCTAGAGACCTTTCAAGCTTAGACTGTATGAAGTGCCTCAATGATTCAATTGGGTTTATTCCAAAATGTTGTGACTTGAGTAAAGGAGTGCAGATCTTTAGTGCGACTTGTGACCTAAGATTTGAGACTTTCTACCACAAAGTATAAATTTGGAAGTTGAAGTATCCTGACATCAATTCTACTATCAAAATGTAATGTGTAATTGGATATACTTTTTTTTTTTAAAGAATATTAAGTATTTTTAACACACACATAGGAAAGTGAAAGAAAGTCTTAAAAAAACTAACAGTGGTGTAATTGGATGTACTTTAAGTTTATGGGTGATGAACTTTTCTACTTTAAGAGTTGATGATGAACTTTTGTCCTTTACAAGTTTTATCCAAACTGGTACACAATTGAATAAGATTTGCCATAGTTCCTTAATTTTATTTTTCACTAAGCATACCTTGTACCATGTATGGGGGAAAAGATAACATAATATAATACTCTTTAGGTTGCATCAATTAGCTCAAATAGTAGAATCTTATATATATATACACACATATATAAGGGCTAAAGCGTAGCATTATTGTTGTTCTGCTTCTGTTCAATCATATCATCGGCCACATCAACTTATTTTGTATCTATTCTTTTCTCTTTTAAATTTTTTTTTTTCTCTCTATTAGTTCACATTTACTGTTACACTTCCTCCAACATTTCTCCTCCCTTTTTGCTTATTTATCTCCCCACTACTCTTTACTTTACCGTTACACTTCCTTCATCATTTTTTCTTTCTTATATTTTTACTCTTTTTCTCCTCATTTTATTTTTCTATAAATTCGATATCATTTCTCTCATTCAATCTATATCCCATGAAAAAACTGTGAGTTCTCTCTCTCTCTCTCTCTTTCTCTCTCTCTAGATTTTTGTTCTTTCTTATAACACTGATTAAGGTTGATGGTTTTTTTTTTTTTTTTTTTTTAAATAAATATGTGCTATGGTATTGTGTTTTTAAAATTTCCCATCACAAAGTTCTCTCTTTCTTTTGTAGGTTTGGTTGAATTTTGGTTTGGGTTAATACTTAATTTTTTTGGAAATAGGAATTTGAGTTTATATAAAAACACAATCTACGTGGCTATAAATTTGAATATGCCTACCATTTGTTTGAGTAATAAATTATTATTAAGTCTATCTTTTATTCCTTTAATTTCTTTTTAATTTTTGATAACATAAATTGTAATTTTGTGGTAAGTTTTTATTAATTTCCTTATTCTTTAAGAGATGAGAAATTTGAATAATAAATTTGAAACTTATAAAGTTTAGTTGTATATTAGGCAAATATAACACACTACATACAACAGAAGTTAGAAGAATATGATTCACCCTAAAAAAAAGATTAATCAAATATACAAAAAATAATATTATGATATATTTGTAGAGATAAAAAATAATTGTAGAATTTTTTTTATAAAAAAAAATAGATAATACTTGAAGTAATTGTTACTGTAGGGGCTGTGTTTGAGTACTTTTCCTGAGGAATAAGCGAACTCGACCCTAATAGGCCCAATAAAATAAATTTATAGAGAATGGGTTGAAGAAATTGGGTTTCGGTAAGTATAGCAACAATTGAGGATGGTTTGGAGAATGATTAAGTAAAATAAATATGGACTGGGGCAAGCAATCCAGTCCTCGGCACAGGTCCGAAGAGCTTCCACTTAGTATTTCTTGAGTTACAATATCGATGGTTACAAAGCAAATACAGATTGTTACAATGTTTTCTCTCTGGAAAAGTTTTTTCTCCTCCTTTTTCTTAGAGCCTCTTCCTCCTTATATACTACTCTCCTCCTTTATCTCCACCATACACGTGCACCTCAGACCTACTGTTGTTGATCTTTGTCACATCAACCTTCTTCCTAAAGCTCTGAGGTAGTAGCTGTAAGTCTAAAAAGCTACTGCTCAGGTATCACTTTCACATTTAATGCGGCCAGAGTGTTAGTTGTGGAGCATTTAATGTGGAGGCTGTGACTTTTCTTGGAATTGTTCTGCTGCCATGCTCCATAGAACCTACTTGTTGTACCTATATTCTTCCCTGGGGTACTTTGGAAGGTGATTTTTGTCGGTAAGTCTCTTTATATTGTCCTCGGCACAGTTTCTTGGGCTACCATGATTTCCATTGCCTTCTTCATTTGAGATTTTTCTTGGAATTGTTCTGCTGCCATGCTCCATAGAACCTGCTTGCTGTACCTATATTCTTCCCTGGGGTACTTTGGAAGGTGATTTTTGTCGGTAAGTCTCTTTATATTGTCCTCGGCACAGTTTCTTAGGCTACCATGATTTCCATTGCCTTCTTCATATGAGATTTTTCTTGGAATTGTTCTGCTGCCATGCTCCATAGAACCTGCTTGCTGTACCTATATTCTTCCCTGGGGTACTTTGGAAGGTGATTTTTGTCGGTAAGTCTCTTTATATTGTCCTCAGCCTTTCTAGCGAAGGACAGAATTGTCCTCGGCACAGTTTCTTGGGCTACCATGATTTCCATTGCCTTCTTCATATGAGATTATGGGTCTCATCATGGGCTTCAGCCCCAGTACAGAAGGTGGATGCACATTATTGGGCTCTATGACCCCACCGTTACTTTTTATAAATTACACTCTATTACATAATATTTATATATTCTCATGCATCGCGTGGGTCGGCAACTAGTTTCTCTTAAGGAGTGAATATCTGGCATTGGATTTGAACTGACATGCTTGGTATATGAGTCAAAATTAAAATCAATTTTAGTAATTTGATTTGGCATGTAGCTTTTGGAAGAAGGTTATACTTTCAAAAGGTTATCTATATGAATTTCTACTGTCTGCAGTCATCAACATGAATGCAGAAACTTCAAGTTGCAACATATTTTTGTGACCTTTTTAATTGCCATAGTATGCTGAAAAAATCAATGTCATTGACCAGCTTTAAAATTCAAGGGTCTTACTTATTGAGTATATTCTCATGTCTATTTTTTATTTTTTATTTTTTATTTTTTATTTTTTTTTTATCATCAGTACTGAAAACAGTAGCTTCTTACTTCAGGGGATGTAAGGTACAATCAATCAGATTTTTCCTGCATTGCAGCTAGGCTATTTAATCCATAGTAGTCAAGTTGCATGTGGAACCTAGTGCAGATTTGTTGCCTTTCATTTTCACAATTTTGAGATTGAAAATCATTGCTCAGAGAGTCAGACTTAGTGAGAGAAGTGCTTTTGATTGAACAATGCAGGTCAGCTTTCCACTGTGCTTCGTTTATTACCTTTTACCTTTTCTTTTCCCCAAAGAGGAAACAGGACATTACTTATACTAAGAATTGGAAATGGAAGAATAAATGGAAAAATGTTCACAAGAACAGTAAAGTCTAATGCTTGTTCATTTAACAACATCCATCCATTTAATTATTTAAATGCCACAGAAAGTGACTTATGGAGTCTTTTCTGGAGGAGGTGGGGCTGCTTGCTTCTTGCCTCTTTTTCATCTCTAATGACATCTATGTGGCCTTGCAAGTCTTGGAATACAAAAAATATTTGCTGAATGGATCATGCAATTACAGGGGGCCAAGTTTATCTCGTTCTGACTATTGCTTGGATTTGTTATTATTTTTAGATTAGAAAGGCATTTTCGAACACATACTACGTTGCCTTTTTTTCTTTTTCTTTTTTTTTTTTTTTCACTTTTAAACTATTTCTGTAATCTTTTGGTGATTGATAATGTCAGGTTACATGCCTTTCTTTTTTGGTTTATGTTACATTTTCAAACCTAAAGGTGCTTGAAGTTTGTTAGTTTTTTTGGTTTGAAGTTTGGACCTCTAATCATAAATTATTTTAATCTTTGTAATCTATTATTACGCAGGATTTCAGATACAAGGTGTGCAACAAGTTGAGACATTTTACAATTGTGCGTTTGAAGAACTAATTGACATTCAACCAGCAGCAATGATGTCTCTTCTTTCCAGCATTTTCTATTTACTTCATTTCAAGAGTGCAACTCCATGTGTGCAGTTTTCTCGATTAAAATAGAAAATTACACTGCGTTAGTGTTTGGCCAATTGAGGCTTGGCTTTATGTTTTTTTTTCTTCTTGTTTTCCTTTTTTTCATTACCGTCTTGCAAGCCATATGATTTCAGATGTGAATGTAACACATCTAGAACTTGATCATTTTCCAAGTGAGTGTGATTGGATGTCTTTTGAAGTATTCCTTTATTTGTATTTTTATGGTACTTCAATGCTATTGAGATTTTTTTTTTTTTTTTTTTTTTTTTTGAGAAAGCAATGCTATTGAGTTATTCAGCTTATTTTCAGTAATTTGGTATCATGCATTGAGAATTCTATGTCATTCCCATCTATGATAATTTTGACATTTGTCTTGCCAAATACCTTTTTCTATTCTGAATAGAAAAAAATTGAGCTCCAAACACGTTTAAAGTTATCTTGCTTTAACCTACTAAGTGGCAATTGAAAAACCAATCTTGATATATTAATTTGCCATGTAATGAGGTGAAAAAAATAATAGAACTAAACTTTGTCCTAAATATCAATGATAAAGAGAAATATTTTAAATATTTATTCGTTTCAATCCTTTTATCTCCCTGACTCAAACAAAGATGGGTTGCTCTGTTGCAAGCAAAAAATATCATGCTTCAATCTTATTTGATGAGCAGAACCACGGGTGTAGAAACCAAATTAAGTGTACTTTTCTTTTTCTTGCAACTGCATGTCCCTCTATATTATTTTATTTTATTTATTATTTTTTCATATGTTTTATCTCCAAAAGCTAGAATACACCATTCCCAATTTAATTTGTTATGATAACACAATTTTAATTGCTCGTGCATCAAAAGCCGTCCCAAAACTGATATATTCATCCACACAAGAACACCGAAGAAAAAACTACCAGCAGCAGACTAATTCATCTACAAATAGATAATCATTGTAATTACAGATAACAGGTATGCCTTCCCACTCATGTATATTCAATGCATGGACAAGCAAAGAGAGTTTGCGTCCTACATTCCAAAAAATACATGACCAGAAGACTCAAAAACTCAAAAGGACAGAACTACTTACTATAAGGTTGAATAGAACGGGAAAGAAGATAAATGCAGAAATTCTTTATCACTGCTCTTTCCAAATCCTACCTGTCACTCTAAGCTTCAATTCCTTCCGGTCTCCCCCAGAGAAGAAGAGAGCCATGTTGCGTTGGATGATGAGACCGTCAAAACTGTCACGCACCTTCCTATGGCTATCCCTAACGCTTCTAGGTACCCCCTGCCAAGTCATCTTCCTCCCATTTCCACCAACCTCTAAGCTGTAGCTGTAGTTCTTTGCCTCATTATCATCACCCATAAATCGCAAGAATGCTATGTAGACAGGAGCCATTCCGAGCTGGAAAGCTTCAAAATGCAGACAAAAGTATTGACCAAAGCAACTGAAGACCTAGAGAAATAACAGAGAAATTCAGTGATCAGTTACTACCCCAATTTGTCCGGTAAATGCTAGAATTAACTGAGCTATATGGATAAATGTGGCATATAACATACTACTACAAAGTGTAGCCACTCCACAACAAATTATTCACCCACTCCACCATCAACATTTGATAACACACCCTAATGCGGCAGAGACTATAAGCCAATATTAAAAGTTGTCTTTAACATATTAGCATTATGAATTATCAAAGCTCAGTACTTAAAAGCTGCACTGTTTCCATAAACAATGGGTCTACAGGACAAAGACACAAGTATTTCATCCCAATATAGGCAAAACTACAGAAAAATCCCATATGTATGGGTTTTACTACAATTCTATAATTAAATTGATTTTTGTTTCAAATATGATTGCATTCTTAATTATCAAGCCCGTCGATTAAAAGATTCCAGTTCCTAAAAATAGGTCCACAAAGTAATGATAAATATTTCACCCAGTTTTAGCTGAAACAATGGATTAGACCCCTCACGGGATAACAAAATTCTGTATCCACATTAACTAGTGGATATGAATGCATCTGACATAATTCTTCTATTGACATTGCACCAACATAAACACAGTACCACCTCTGCTAAAGCATAAGCAAGCAAAGAACTATAAAGAAGACAATGAGATAAGGACAAGTAAGAAACACTATACCGTCAGCATCCATGTGGCATTTTCAACCTCTTGTGGATTTGATTTGACATAGCGATGGTTGAAGGTGCTGCCATTGTGCATGTCAACTTTGTGATCATCTTTCAGGTGGGCCACCAGATAGGGTATATCACCAATGACTGTGCATTCTGATCCAGCATAGGGACAGTTATAGGGTCTATAGACACATTGAGATTCATGTTTAAGTTTGCTGTAATATGGGTATATGCCCAAGCACCCAAAACTCTGATATTTACAAGGAAGTTCCAGAGATGCAGCCACCTTCTCCAATGCAAGACATCTAATATTGCCAAGTTCATGCCTGCATGTGTAAGCTCAGTACTTAAAAGCTGCACTGTTTCCATAAACAATGGGTCTACAGGACAAAGACACAAGTATTTCATCCCAATATAGGCAAAACTACAGAAAAAAATCCCATATGGATGGGTTTTACTACAATTCTATAATTGAATTGACTTTTGTTTCAAATATGATTGCATTCTTAATTATCAGGCCCGTCGATTAAAAGATTCCAGTTCCTAAAAATAGGTCCACAAAGTACTGATAAATATTTCACCCAGTTTTAGCTGAAACAATGGATTAGACCCCTCACGGGATAACAAAATTCTGTATCCACATTAACTAGTGGATATGAATGCATCTGACATAATTCTTCTATTGACATTGCACCAACATAAACACAGTACCACCTCTGCTAAAGCATAAGCAAGCAAAGAACTATAAAGAAGACAATGAGATAAGGACAAGTAAGAAACACTATACCGTCAGCATCCATGTGGCATTTTCAACCTCTTGTGGATTTGATTTGACGTAGCGATGGTTGAAGGTGCTGCCATTGTGCATGTCAACTTTGTGATCATCTTTCAGGTGGGCCACCAGATAGGGTATATCACCAATGACTGTGCATTCTGATCCAGCATAGGGACAGTTATAGGGTCTATAGACACATTGAGATTCATGTTTAAGTTTGCTGTAATATGGGTATATGCCCAAGCACCCAAAACTCTGATATTTACAAGGAAGTTCCAGAGATGCAGCCACCTTCTCCAATGCAAGACATCTAATATTGCCAAGTTCATGCCTGCATGTGGGGCACCGGTTGTGCACTCTGGGCTTGCAACCAGAGCACAACGTGTGACCATTTGAACACTGCAGCAGGAACAGTAAAACACCAATATGAGTTGGAACTGGCATTTAATTTGCATCCATTTTCTTTTCAATTAGATAGAAATAATAATTATCTTGATACAGGGAAAAATAAAAAAGACTTTCTTTTATAAAGAAACATCAATAGAGGAATTCCATGCTAAGTTGTGTTATTCTTTTGGGAGGTTGGAAAGAAGATTGGGCAAGAACACGCGCGCGCGCGGGGGGTGGGAGGAATGTTCCAATTCTCATTTTAATGTTGGGGTTAAACCAAACAAAAGTCCTCTATCCCACTATGAATGTTCCACTTCATACTCCAATTACAGTATGCTACAAGTCTATTTTTTTCCCTTTTATATTTTGGTTACTTTATAAGAGAAAAAACAGGGAAATATGGCAGACAGTGGTTGGTGCAGCATAGAGTGTGGAACCCCCACACTGGGACAAAGGCTTTCTAAATCTTTCAAATCTGATCTCTCTGACTCTTACTTTTTTACCTGTCATAGACAATGTAGCAAGACCCTATTGTGTAAAAAATGACATTTCAGTATGACTCATGACTTGAAAAAAAAATAATGGTTGCAACAAAATTTCAAACAAATGGTTTTTCAGGAAGTATCACAAAAGGTTCAAACGAAGTACCATTAGCCACACATTAAGCATAAAAAGAATAATGATAAGTTACAACAGAAACCAATTAGTAATAAATTATTGACTTGAGTATAACTGATCTTTTATTAAATATCTAATTTACACAATAATTAGTGGAATTCCATATACCATAAATCCAAATACATGGTGCAAAAGAAATTTATTAAAATAGTATGAGTGCCTATGGCTGGGAAATAATTGATGAAATGCCGTAAGCTAAGAAAGAAATCTATATATTAGGAATATAATATCAAAGTTTTATGCATAACCATAATAAGTGAAGCCCATTTGTTTTGGACAGCTCTTTGTGAAAATGGCACAGTTATTAACTCAAATATTGATTCGTGTAAATAAAATACTAATCAAGATGTATAGAAGGTTAATGAATATTAACATTAATTCAAGATTTCCTAATAGCCCATAGGTAATGTTAATTTCTAACTATATATATCTCAACATAAGCTACCTAATCAATGGCCTTATTGATCAAAACTACTGCATGTTTGGAAGCAAAGCGACTGACCAAGCCTGCCAAAGGTGTATAAATGATTGAATGCATCAAGATGAAACTAAGCAGTTGTTTATAAATAAATAAAAATAAAGAAAAGAAACTTAAACACATTAACAACTAAACACCCTAACAGGTTCCTTTTTGTAAGATGAATCGATGGGTAAAAAAAAATTTACACCAACTATTATGTTGACATAATAATTGATGTACAGGGCATTGCATCAAATTGGTAAAATGCATTTCAACAAGATAGTTTGTGTTCATTTAAGAATGTGGTATAAAAGGGTACATGGCAATTTGACACAAACCTGATGGATAGGAGGGTACATGGCATTTAAGCACACAGGACACTCTAATAGCTCACGAACACTGCTAGAAACAGTTAAATTAGGTTTTAGAGAAATGGCAGCTGGGTCATTCACATGTTCACCAACATCCAACATGTCTTCACTTTGAGGAGGATCAATGACCTCAGGTTTGCTCCGCATTTCATCAAAAAATGGATTTCCAGATGCCATCCAGGTATTACGGTGGCTAACTCTAGAAGCAAAATCTAGGAAGACAAATAAATACGTAACATCAATCCATGACTCATAAGAAATGAGATCTGAAACAGAACGTAGACAAGAAAAACATTTTTGTAATAAATGTAGCTACATCACTAACAGTAATTGATTCATCAAAAGAAAGGAAAAAGGCTTATAAATAAAGATGAAAAAATAGTAAAACAAGGACCAATCTTCCAATACAAGGCATAATAACCCCAACTGCAAAAGGATAAGAAAAAAAAAATGATACAATCTGTCATATTATTATAAATCAACAATATAGCAAAACACAAAAGATATGTTGATAACATTTTAGAATATAACCATAATTACTAACATATAATACACCCTAGAAAAAAAAGAAAAAAAAAAAAAAAGAAAAAAAAAAAGGCATCTCAACATATTTATTGCAATATAAAAATAAAAAATTTTAAAATGAAGATTTACATGACCATGAATGTGGATCACTATTTATAAGGACCAATCTTCCAATATAAGGCATAATAACCCCAACTGCAAAAGGATAAGAAAAAAATGATTCAATCTGTCATACTATTAAACATCAACAATATAGCAAAATCACAAAAAATATATGTTGACAATTTTAAACATTTAACTATAGTTACAAACATATAATACACCCTAGAAAAAAAGAGGCATCTCAACATATTTATTGCAATATAAAAAATAAATTAAAAAATAAAAAAATTTAAAATAAAGATTTACATGCCCATGAATGTGGATCATTATATATAGGAAATTAATAACATTAACTAAAATGAAAGTAGTATCTAGCTTCAGGCATAAACTAAAAACATTACCAGATATTCTTACCAACAACTTTAGTTTTGCACTTTAATTTCTTGCCTTCTTTCGACAAGGTATGAAGTGGACAGGAACTCCAGAGTCCAGAACCTAACAAAGATATCAATAACAATAAAAATTCATAATCTCTCGATCAAATAAGAATAAATAAAAAAATTCCCATGTTCACATAATCATTTCATAAAGCGCTGTCTAACACACCATGAGGTGCAATGACGACTAGTTGAGCTAAAATACTCTTGGCCGAGTAGGTCTTAAGCCCCTGACTTCTAGGTTCCAAGTTCTAATACCTCAAAAATTAGATAAGACTTTCATTGGACATAAAAAAAAGCTGTAAAAAAAATGCTTTTCCAATTTCCCATAAAAACTTCTTAAAATATTTCCAAATCAAAAAAGGGGGGAAAAAAATCTATGCTTTCATGGGAGCAGCATTCTAAAATTCAAATCTCAAAACTACAAAAAGTCAAATTTTCTCTCAATATGAACAGTAATTGGTGGATTCTGTAACTACCACAGTAACCATTACAAAAAGTTCTTTTTAAAAAAAAGCATCACAAAAATCAAATTAACGCAACAAATCATTATCAAATTCAATGCCATTAGAACCCTAACTTCAAAGAACGAAACACTTACGCTATCAACAACGACTTTGAATCCCTGAACAAAAAATAGACTTTTTTTTACGAAAACTAAGCCAATCGTAACAGAGAACAACAAAATCCTAAACCAAAATTAGTATATATATATATATATATTAAAAGAATTTTCAAATGGCGATTATAACTAAACCCTACAATCACGCGCACGCGCATTCAAAGTCAAAGCCTTGACTCGCAAAACAGATCTAGAATATTCCGTAAATTCACAGAAACAGGGGAAACTTATCCCGAAATCACAGGAAAATTTCAAAACCGAATCAAAACAACAACAAAAAAACAGAGAGAGAAGAACGTACCTGAAAAACTCAAAAGGACATTGCGAAACGCGAAGCGAAAATGAAAACCCTAAGGTAGAGAGAGAGAGGGAGGTGTATTGGAGAAATGTGTAGTGGTGTGGTGGTGAGGTACTGTACTGTGTAATGTAATTAATACAAGGTAGAAAAGGAGAGAGAGAGAGAGAGAGAGAGAGGTGCGCGTCAATGAGAGAATTTCAATTCAAATTAAAGCCGTTGAGAGAGAGAGAGAGAGAGGAGCGGAGGGGGTAGTAGGGGTTTTGGGAGGAGAGAGAAATTTTTCTCGAGAAAATACAAAAAGGAAAATATTGAAAAGGTCGGTGGGACCGTAAAGGGAGCTCAGAAATCGAATTGAATCTTAGGGAGACAGACAGAGAGAGAGGATTAGGAAGTTTGTATTTAGAAAGAGACAGAGAGTGAGATCATGAGAGAGAGAGAGAGAGAGAGAGAGAGAGGGAAACAGTGGCCCGGAAATGCTGTAGCCGGCTTTGCGTTACGGTTTAAGTAAAGTTTTGATGATTTTCCCACGCGAAATTTTTGCGCGTGCCTTTCTGCGACATACAGAGTCTTGGTGACTATGTTTGGTAGCTTGTTTATTAATAGACAACCAATTAAAGTTACCCAAAAAAAAAAAAAAAATTTAACTTAATCAAATCCACAGAGGGTAGTAAAATATGGGAAAATCAACATTTAGATGACCTAGTTGGTAAGATACCGGGTCAATAAGTCTCAGAATTTAGGTTCAAGCATCAAACAACTAGCTATGTTATTATTCCTTATATCTCATTTCTATCTCAAACAGTCAACCTATAAAATAAGTGATTTTCTCACACAGAATGGAAGTATGGGATCTAGCCTGGAAGCTACCATGGTTATGCCCAAGTAGAAAAGTCATAATGGTCACCCCACTCTACCTATTTTTTATTTATCGAAATAAATAAATAAATAAATATGGGAAAATATTTTCTTCTAAAAAAAAAGTATGGGAAATGTTAACTAGTATGGTAAGGTGTGAGTTCCAGTTAGTTCAACTGATAAAATTTTAACAATAACAAAAAAACTGGTAAAATCTCAACAATAACAAAAAAACTGGTAAAATCTCTAATGGTTAAATAAAAGATTTGGGGTTCAATCCTCGTCTATGCCAAAAACTGATTGGTGTCTTAGTCTGATAATAAAAAGCTATTATCAGGAGCAGATACCATAAATTGAAACTCTCTCAAAAAAAAAAAAAAAACCAAGCATAGTAAGGTGTTTTTTAAGTACGAGTTATTGTGGGTCCAACTAATAAAAAAATTGGCATGAATTAATAAAAATGGTTAAAAATACTGTTGAAGTGATAAATGAAAAAAAAAAAAAAAAAAAAAAGACAAAAAAATCTAACATAATGCAAGGTGCATGCACTATTGCACACAAAGTAGACACAAGTCACACAAGCACTTTTTGCACCCGCGATTTCCCACATATGGTTTTCTTTTTTCTTCTTTTTACTTTTTTTTTAACAGATATATGTCCGTTTGAAAATAGCTTATTTAGAGTTTTGTTAAATTTTTTTTTATAAAATATTATAAATAAAAGCTAAAAGCTAAATAAAATGAGTTAATTAATGCTTTGTTGAAAGTAAGGTAGCAAAAAAATGATCCTAAAAGCTAGAGGGGAAGTAAATGTAATAATAGCCCCTCGCGGGCAGCGGGGGGTTTTGCTTTTAAAATTTCACCCAACAAATTTTTTTTGGGGGAAAATTATACTCACCGACTTTGAGTTTTTCTATTATTACATTTACTTTCGGGTATACTCACCTAATTTCTTTCACTTTAAAATTTTCACTAGGTATTCTACCAAATTTTTTTTTAATTTCACCAGGTATAAATTGTAAGGGGAAAAGTGACAGATTAGATGGGTTGGGTGAAGCGTAAACTGGAAGATTAATTGAAAGTGATCTATTCTCAGTAAAATCCACGACATATATAGAATTTATGTCTTCAGCCCAGGAGATCAAAATCTTGTACTGACGGCAAGAGTTTTTATTTATTTTATCATAAACAAAACAAGTAATAATTGAACACTTGGTTAGGACAGTCCCAACGGAAGAACCTTTTAAATTTTCATTTTCATCCACTGCCCACATTGATACAATCATACAAACACAAAGCTACACAATCACTCTTCACATCACCATCATACTTTTTTGCAAGCCCACAAAACCATGTTCTCTTTTGAGAGCACAAGCAAACCATAAAATGTCAATGATATTATCCATATACCGACCAAGTCATCCATATAGGGTCATGACTCATGACAAACTTCTACTCAAATGATTCTCCTCAAAGAAAACACAAAAACAAAAAAACTACTCAAATTGCATAAAGTAATTAGCATGATGGATGGACATCTCACCATCCATGTCCCCACAATTTCAAACTTATATCTCTATTTGAGTGTCGTGAAATCAAATAATAATACTAACTTACAAAACTCTTAACAAGATAAATTTACTTAGGAGAGTCATAACTATTATTTATTTTCTTTCTTTCATTTGTTTGATTATTATCTTATTTTAAAATGTTTATAAAATATTGTCTATTTAAAAAAGTACTTGCCCATAATTTTTCTTAAGTTTTTGTTTACTTTATTTTTCTTTTTCTGTATGCTTTGTTTGAGTTCTAATTAGGAAGGCGATTTTGTAAATTAGTAATTTTTATATCAATTTGGTTTATTCTTTGGGCTTTGGTTTATTAATATATATAAGTTTTCATTTACACAGGATTTTCATTCAAATTGGTATGGAGAATAAATCAAATCATTAAAAAGGTCATGTTATTATTTTTTAATTCACTTAATAGTTAATACATCATTTTATTCAAATATAAGTGAATGGTTATTTTTTTAAATAAAAAATATTGAATAGTTATTTGATTGCCATATAATGGATGGGATGAAATTCATTCAAAGATTAAAGCATTGTCTAACTCTTTTTTTGGTAGAATCCTTTGAGGCATTAGAAGATGAGAAATGTCAAGGACATAATCTTATTTACAATATCTTTTTCATAACTTGTATCTTTTACATAACTTGTAATTACAAGAACATCATTTTAATATAATCACTAATTAATAACACCATTTTATTATACATCAATCAAAACATATCATTTCAATGATTTAAAAAACTTTGGTGTGATTAAACTTATAATCATAAGAAGGAAGCAAAAGTAAAAAGTAGGATAATCTTCTTTTGAAAATATTATCCAAACCCGCATGTAAAGCAAAGCCTATTCAAGTTGATGAGGTGGGAAACATACATATCTCCCAAGCTTTTGTTCCTCTTACTTTAGAAACTTTCTTGACGCTAGATCAATGTCATTATCATATGTCAATTCTTTACATCGTTTGTGTCTTCCAAGTTCCAAGTTCTCAATGTCATCAACTCCGACAAATTTGAAAATTGAAAAAGCAAATAGTTATTAGCTTTTCCATTAGCTACACGTAGAAAATTTGGAAATTTGGTAAAGAATTTGACCATGGTAGAGCAAACGCAAGAACCAAAGTCGGCAAATAAAAGAATTAAAACTCAAAAGCAGAACCAATCATTATAAAGACCTGGCAAAGATTCTCGTCTCCTTTTTTTTTTGTACCAACAATTGATGAAGATAGTACAACTTTCTGTTAAAATAAGTACAATTTTTTTCCTAATTATACTTTACTGATCAACAACCAAGGAGACCACCCCATTGACTAGCTTCTCACTCTCTACAACCACCACATTATTAGACACATTGGTCACTGCATGTGCTGTAAATTTAGGCTCTCCTAGAGTGTGAAATGAGTACTGCAAATGACTAATCCTGTTGGGAAATAGCAGCATCGACGAAAAATCAGCCACCCACCTTGTCCCATTTCCGGCCACCCTTAGTTTTCCAACTGTTGATTTCAAGCTCAGACCATTCACATTGTTCCTATCAATCACCACTTGATCAATGTCAGTGAATTGTCCATCCAATGTTATTATAGGCACCATACTTTGCCCTGGTCCACTACTAAACATGTTATCCACAATGTTTAACCCTGAAATTTTACCCTTAATCGATTTCAATACCACAGTAGCATCCCCATAGAAGAATCCATTAGTAACATGGACTTGAACTGGGTCTTCCATGACTATAGAATTGTAATCCAAGTAACAATTATCAATTCTAGTTTGTGAATATCCACCTAGTTTCACCAATATTCCAATTCCACCGAAAAATGATGCCTTGTTGTAACAATGTACCCCTGTGATTATGTTTGCCTGACCTCTTAATACAATTCCAATTGCTGCTGAGAAAATTGCAACATCTGTGACTGCATTGTCATTACTTGCTAGGTCAATGGCAGTGCCTGAGTAATTCCTTTCATTTTTATCACCACCAATTGTTGAGTGTTGTCCAAGAAAGCAGCTTGATATGAAGGTTTCATGGCCTTTTTGCACTAGAATTCCTTGGGTTGTGAAGTGGAGAAAGAAGCAATTGTTTATACGAATTCTAGCTGAATCAACAATGTAAATCCCTCCTCCTCTGTAGCTTGAATCAAAGAGTATGTCCCGGAAGGTGATGTCCTCATAGTAAAATCCAGCATTTTTGACCTTATTTTCTGTGTTTGGAGAATTTGGTGACCATAGTTCAATGAGGTGTCGATCACCAGGAAATGTATCTGATGCTCTCAAAGTTCCTCCTTGTACCTAATTGACCATGCCAATATCATCTAAGTTAAAATAATTGTTTTTGGGTGAAAGAGAATGAACTTGTTGAACTACTAATTATTTAAAATAATTGGGAAAAGAAGTTTATTATTCTTTAAAAGTATTTGAACATTTCTTTCGGGTATATAATTTCTCTATATTATTGCACATATATAGTACTACGCTCTTGACTAAAATATTATAAGTTGTTATTTTTTAAAGAAAAAAGTTAATAGATGTTTTAAAGATACTGTTTTAAGCTTTAAAAAAAGTTTTGATATAAATTTCATGAAAAATGTAAAAAGACGTTAAAAATCAATTGCATTTTTCTTTTTGCATTAAAATTTTTTAAAAACATTTTATAAACTAATATCTTTAAATTATTTGTTAACTTTTCTCTATTAACAATTGGTCTAAGAGAATAGTTAATCATATGACTTTTTTTTTTCTATGTTTTCACTGTCTTTGATATTGTTGTAAACTAGTAGGGATTATAAAGAGAGAAAAAGGACAAAAATTTGAATTTTTGAATGAATTTGATGTTGAAGGTAGAGAGTTTAACGAAGCATTAATGACGAATATTTTTTTTTTTTTTTTTTTGAGAAGCATTGATGAATATTAAGTAGCAAAAAGGGGCAGTTCCGGTGTTTAATGCGCGTCCCTGCATGGAAGGCAGAGCACAGGCTGTAACATGCAATGCAACGTGGCACGTGCAACACTTTGAATGTTAATCTATGAAATGCACGTGTATCAAAAACGGATTCAACAATACAAAAGTGTTTTAAATGAAAGGAAATGAGATATTTACAATATTTTTATAATAAATTTTAAGTGGTAGGTTATTATTAGTTATTATTGTTAGGGTAAAAAAGTAATTTTAGTATTAAATTCAAATTTGAACTTATAACAACTAAATACTTATGATTTGTTATAAAAATATTGTAAACATAGCACCTCTCTTAAATTAATATCTTGTACTAGATTTTTTTTTTTCAAAAATAGTTATATTATATATAGTGTCAATGAAAATAAAAAACACACCATCACAATGAATTTGTGTGTATATTAAAAATAATAATTAAATATAAATTATTCCTTAATTACTATTTTCTTTAATTTATACCTTTAGGACAAACTATTTTTTTTAATTACTCATAACTATTTTTTTTTTTATTAATGAGTATATATATAATACACTTTAAACAATCTTGCACAAAAGTCATAAAAAAAAAAATTAAATAATGCTACTACTAAGCAGCCAAACCATGCCTTAATCCTAAAACAATAACCGATAGGCGTGAAAGCTAGAGTCACGATAAAAAATTCACAACATTCTATTTACCTAGTTTTGTCTAATTTTTACATACGAGTAATTAAAATTAAAATATAAGTAAGATATTACAAATTTTACTATAATGATTTTACAAATTTACGTATCATCAATCATAAATTTATTGGAGGATGATGTGAAGTTATGAATTTATATTGTCACTATAACTTTAATTTATTGCAAGATTGGTGTCCTGGTCCTAGAAGGCTAAAACAATACTAAAAATGATAGGCACACAGCTGAATTCACACGCAGTTAGAGAGACAGCAGAAGAACTCACGCAGGCTGAGAGAGAGACTTACCACAATATTGCCACCACCAGAAGAAGGAAACCTTATTGGTTTACTAATTTTGTAGTTTCCACCTTGCAAATCAATGACTACACCACCAAAGTCACTGATCCCAGGCAACAATTCCAGTCCACTTCTCAATTGAAAAGCATCACCCAAAGCTTGCAATATTGCATCACTACTGTCTTTTGTCCCAGTTGGGTCTGCTCCATAGGCAATGGGATTGAATTCCCTCCCAGTCTATAACACATTCAAACCAGAACATTGAAAAGAAAAAAATCAAAACAACAAACAAGAAAGAAGACAAGCATAATAATAATAAAGATGTGGAAGTATTTTCTTTTACCCTTTTTTTGTTGTGTTTAGCCTTTTGTGGTGGTATCAAAGGTGGCTTAGTAGGAGAAGAGGCTACTTTGGCTTCAAGCTTTTCTAGCAACTTTGATAGCCTTTGCTCTCTAGGGGAACATAGAGCTTCTTCTGCCAACAGCAGTATTAGAAAGCTTAATACCAAAAAGGCCTTCATTGTTTTTGAATTGCTATCCTTTTTTTTGTCTCTGCAGGCTTGAAAAGGAATATATATAGCATCAGAGAGAGGGAGAGGTAGGTAGGTGTTTTCTATTTCAAAGGTTATCTAGGAAAATTTTAAGGAGAGAATGTTGCGTGCTTATAGTTTGTTGTTGTTATTGTTGTAAACTTGTAATCTCTTTTAAGGGTTTTTTTTTTTTTTTTTTAATGAATTAATTAATTTTTATAAGCACACATATAGATTCTAATAATGGGTTGTACGTAAGGCTAAGATAAGAAACAAAATTAATCCCAAAGTTAATATGGAAATTAATCCATGACTTAAACTTACCCAAAAGAAAATAATAAGATTATAATAATTTGAGAGAATGTTATGTTTCTTTTTTTTTTTTAAGTTCCATAAATTTAAAAAAAAAATTGTTGTTGTTGTTGTTGTTTTTTTTTTTTTATTTTATTATTTAAGAGTTAGCTAGATATATAATATAGTGTGTGACTGTGAATAGTTGGATTTTTTTTTTTTTTTTTTTTTTTTGGAGAAAGGGATTTGTTAAGTTTTTTTTTTTTGAGGGAAAAAAATATCTGATGACAAATAGGGATTTGTTAAGTTAGTTTGCAAATAACGAGTTTCTCTAGCCTGACCCTAAGATGAGGTGCGTGACATATAGATAATAAGAAACGGAATCCCAACGTTAATATGGACATTAATCAATGACTTAACCTTACCCATAAGGAAATAGTGATATTATTGTTTTTATCTATCTGGACAAATTCAATACACTCAAAGACAACAAATTCCTTTTATCTCAAAAAACAACACAGCCAATTTTTGTCCATTATTTGTGAAGTGTGTTACATAACATCATGATTCCAATAATAGGCAGTTTGTGAACCTTAAAAAAGATGTTAAATTTGTTACATACAAATTGTTTTACATTGTTTTACACACATGATTTTAGTTGCTTTTAAAGGTATGTGTAAAACAGTGTAAAACAGTTTATATGTAATAAACACTACTAAAAATAAAAAAGAATTCCAAAATTAGGACATTAATGAATACTATGATCTTACCCAAGAATGAAATAAGATTATATAAATATAAACTATCTTAACAAATGTAAGTAGTGGCCATAAAAAAAAAAATCATATTATATATTGTATAATAAAAATTGAACGTAAAACTCCTAGTTGTATTATCTGCCAAGTGAACATCCTGTTTAATTGTCAAGTAGTTGCTCAAACTCAAAAGTAAATTTTTTTAGACAGAAACAATAGCTTAATTGTTCTAATAAACTTTTTGTCTACAACTCTATCGATTATTTGGATAATTACAAGATCTTAATTGTTGATATCAAAATTTTGTTTTTCACTTATTATATTCTATCTTAATACACGACTTTTGTAATACTAGTGGACTACTTTATTCTTATCATCACAACTCACAAGCATAAATAGCGACAAAAGCCACTATCTATATGATCGATTTTTGATCGAGCCAACCGCAGAGATAGGTTCTGCGCATGGGGAGGCTTATTGATGCTTGCTTTAAATGGGTTCAGTGACACAATGCAGGTGGCAATCTTGAAGCTAAGGTATGGCTCTACTTAGTTCACCATGAACACATATGGGTTTAAGTTAAATTAAATCATAAATCAAAATTTGTTTCTTTCTTCTTTTCTCTCTTTTTTATTTTTTTCAAATAAATATCACGTGTAAAATAAAAATAATATATGATATACATACTATATATTTGTAATCTACCCATGATTCTAAAAGAGAAAGAACAATTGTAGCATAGAATTCAGAGATTGGAGCACCAACGAAGAAATTAAAAGCAAGAACAAGCTCTCAAGTATCCGGATTCAGGTAAAAAAAAATGTTGGAACAAATTTATTATTCAGCAGTACTCATAACTTCCTATAAAAATAAAAAAACAAAAAAATAAAAAAAATAAAAAAACAAAAAAAACAGTACTCATAACTTAGTGACTTGTGAGTTGTGAGCAATCAAAGATTCAAATGTGAAGACTAAAAACTAATACGGAAGAAGGGATTACTTCTTTCCATCCGCCTAAAGAAAGGCTAATAATATGTTTCGGAGATTGATGAAAACTTATGACAAAATAGATGAGTTTAAAAATGTTGGCTAAATTCATGTGTTAAAATAATATGTTATAAGGTTGTATTTTATTTAATTTGAATTGTATTAACTCCATTTGAAAAGCTGAATTTTAAAAATCAAATTTTAGAATACTCATGTCAATCAAAAAAATTCACGAGATTCAAGCTTTACCTTATGATGCAGCGTAGATGTGTATAAAATAAAATCTATAATACACAATTATTACAACTTTTCAGGTCTCATATATAGAGGACCCAAGATGAAAGGTAAGATTCAAAATGGGTTTTAGTTGTTCAGTTACATTGTTTGAGAGTTTTTTTTGCCAATTGAACAACAAGATAAACAAACAAAATAGACCCGTGGGAGAGAAGGATCCAAACACAATATAGAGCCCATGGACCTGGTCCGAGGATGGGGAAAGGCCCATTCGTGCATCAATCTGTGGACCCGACACGTGTACTAAGGTCCAAGGAGGGAAAACGTAGAGATCACACCAATTCAAGCCCGACATGTGGACTAAGATCCAAGGAGGGAAAACATAAAGACCTATTGTCTGAGGAGCCCGAGGAACGAGTGCACCTTGAGAATACTTCAACTGACCACTTGCACCAAACAGCAGGGCACCATAGAAAACATTAAAGATGTGCAAGTAAAGAAGAGAGAAAATGATACTTAAACAATATTCACACAGCTCACAACACATTCTACCACTTCTAGTAGAGTCCTGATGGGACAAGCATCCAAATTGCTACCTAGAGACGTATAGGTGGAAGGCTCAAATGCAATAAGAGTGACTATATAAAGGAAAGGAATCCCTCTAGGAAACGGGCTAGATCATAAAGGAAGGATTAGACGGAAGAGAATATGACCCTGTATCAACACTTAAGTTAATTTTATATAAACATTGCCTCCTCGACCAGGCCTGAGGAAGTGTTTTATCCCTATGTTTTGCTTCTCTTTATCATCTTACAAGCCTTAATTCCACTGAGTTCATATCTAGATCGCAACAAAGTATTACAATTGACCTTGCAAACTCATTCTCTTACAAATTAATTGTATTAGGCTACAAACACCTAACACCACTATTCAAAGTGGGCCTTGGGCTATTTCTATGCTCTTACAAGACCATATTACGGTACATGGTGGATTTTTAATGTTGAGTGTGAACCGTAGTGGGGGATTTCAGAGCTCACTATTTGAGTGTGTGAAATGTGAATTTATTTTTTCTAAAAAAACCTGTAATTTCTTTTCTCTAAATCTAACCAGGAAAAAAATTTGCTACCCATTAATAACCAAATAATAATATTAATCCATTTCTCCTACTTCTCTTAGGAAAAGAAATAATTAACTAACTCCTACTTGAAAAAGGAAAAACAAATTAATTAAGAAAAGAAAAAAAATGCTAATTCAACTGGGAAAAGAAAAAAAGAAAGAAAAAAAAAAAAAGGAAATAATCCTAATGCAACTAGGAAAAGCATTAGAACACCTAAAATTTAAAATTCTTATAATTATCATCTATTTGATAATCCAATATGTTGGAACCTACCTGCGTCCATGGATTAAAACTTTGGGATCTAATTCATATTTTTCAATAGACTTTCAAAATGTGTACGAAGTTATTTTGACTCTCTCATTAGGAATTGAAACTTCTACACCATATTCAATTTTAAGCAAGATTTATATCTAGGGCATACTCTTGTACGTTAGCTTTAGTGAAGAAAACTTAAAACAAAGGTACAGTTTCTTAGTACATTAAGTTTTCTAATTAAATTCAAATGTTATGGGTTCATTTGGGATCCATTTATTTTGTTGAAACTGAAAATTTTTGTTAAAAATACTATAAATAAAAGTAAAAGTTAGCCGAAATAGTATCGTAAGACTTATGAATAGTACCAAAAATTGCAGTGGGACTCATGAATAATAGTAAAAATAAATTAGATAGTAAAATAAGCTGACTTTTTAATTTGATGTGGATTTGGATACCACGGCTGCATTTTCTCTTCTTTTTTTTTTTTTTTTTTTAAGCGGTAGTTATTGACTTTTAGAGACAAAATTTACTGTTCATGAACAGTGCATGCATTTAAAAATATTAAAAATAGGTCTCACAGTACTATTCACATATTTAAAAATTATTTTGCTACAGTGTTTTCAATTTTCAGTTTTCAGTTTTCAGTTTCAGCAAAAATAAGTTGTATTCAAATGGACCTTTGAAGTCAGACGCACACTATGTAGTTGCATTCAATTTAATTTATTTAAAGATTGGTGCTTTTGATCATTTACAATGTTTGAAGCATAAACTGGAAGACTGAAAGTGATCAATTGATTCCACTCTCAGTAAAAAATCCAAGACATACGACATTGATATCTTTAGCCCAGGAGATCCAAATCCTCCTGATCCTGCACTGATAGCAAGAGTTTGAGGTTTTTTTTTTTTTAACACTTCCACCAAAAGAACCTTTTCAATTTTAATTTTCATTCACTTCCCACACTTATACAAATAACAAGCGACCATGTTGTCAATGATACTATTCATACCTACCAAATCATCCATAAAAGGTCATGACAAACTACTCGAAAGATTCTTCTCAGAAAAACAAAAAAAAACAAAACAAAACAGAAAACAGAAAACTAATCAAATTGCATAAAGCAATTAGCATGATGGATGGATATCTCAACAATCACCATACATGTCCCCACAAATTCAAATTTATATTTGCATCAAGTTCCATAAATCAAATAATACTACCAAATAAATTACAAGACTTTTACCAAAGTAAAGTTACTTTTAGTTACGTGTATTCAACTTTACCCTTTCTATATATATAAAATCACATACTAAATCATACTATAAAAAAGGTCATGTGAGATATATATATATATATATAAATTCTTTGAATACTTCAATTTATTCAAATATAAGTGAATAGTTATTTGTTTCCTTTTTTAAAAAAATTGAATAGTTATTTTATTGCCATATAATGGATGAGATTAAATTCATTCAAAGATTGAATCTTTTTCTAACCCTTTTTTGATAGAATCCTTTTGAGGCATTGGAAGAAGAGTAATGTTAAGGACATGTCCTTAACATTACTCTTCTAATTTATAATCTTTTTCATAACTTGCGTTCATGTAATTGCAAGAACATCATTTTAACATAATATCCAATAACACTATTTTATTATACATTAAGCACAACATATTATTTTAATGATTATAAAAGCTTTTTCGTGATTAGACTCATTATCATAAGGAGGAAGCAAAAGTAAAAAAGTAGGATAATCTTCTTTTGAAAATATTTTAGTATCCAAACCTGAATGCAAAGCCTATTCAAGTTGTTGAGATGGGAAGCATACACTAATCCCAAGCTTTTGTTCCTTACTTTAGAAACTTTCTTGACTCTAGATCAATGTCTAATCTCAATTGTTTATATGGTTTGTGCCTTCCAAGTTCTTTCATCACTTCCGACAAATTTGAAAAATAAAAAAGCACATAGTTGATTATTAGCTTTTCCATTAGCTGCAAGTAGAAAAGTTGGAAATCTATAAAGAATTTGACCGTGGTTAAGAGCAAATGCAAGAACCAAAGTCAGCAAATAGAAGAATTAAAACTCAAAAGCAGAAAAAAAAAAATCATATTAAAGACTTGGCAAGACTTTCGTCTTCTATTTATTTCAAATAAATATGCACCAACAATTAATTGATGAAGATAGCACAACTTAATGTATACATAAGTAAAATTTTCTTCCTAATTATACATTACTGATAAACAACCAAGGAGACCACTCCATTGACTGGCTTCTCACTCTCTACAACCACCACATTATTAGACACATTGGTCACTGCATGTGCTGTAAATTTAGGCTCTCCTTGAGTGTGCAATGAGTACTGCAAATTACTAATCCTGTTGGGAAATAACAGCACCGGCGAAAAATCAGCCACCCATCTTGTCCCATTTCCAGCCACGCTTAGTTTTCCAACTGTTGATTTCAAGTTCAAACCATTCACATTGTTCCGATCAATCACCACTTGATCAATGTCAGTGAATTTTCCATCTAATGTTATCATTGGAACCTTCGCTTGCCTTGGTCCACTACTAAACATGTTATCCACAATATTTAACCCTGAGATTATACCCTTAATTGATTTCAAGACAATAGTAGCTTCCCCATAGAAGAATCCATTACTAACATGGACTTGAACAGGGTCTTCCATGACTAAAGTATTGTAATCCAGGTAACAATTATCAATTCTAGTTTGCGAATATCCAGCTAGTTTCAATAATATTCCAATCCCACCAAAAGCTGATGCCTTGTTGTAGCAATGTACCCCTGTGAGCATGTTTGCCTGACCTCTTAATACAACACCTATTGCTGCTGAGAAAATTGAAACATCAGTGATTGCATTGTCATTACTTGCTAGATCAATGGCAGTGCCTGAGAAATTCCTTTCATTTGTATCCCCACCAATGGATGATTGTTGTCCAAGAAAGCAGCCTGAAATGAAGGTTTCAAGGCCTTGTTGCACTAGAATTCCCTCTGTTGTGAAATGGAGAAAGAAGCAATTGTTTATACGAGTTCTTGCTGAATAAACAATGTAAATCCCTCCTCCTCGGTAGCTTGAATCAAAGAGGATGTCCCGGAAGGTGATGTCCTCATAGCGAATACGACCATTTTGGGCCTTATTTCCTCCTATGTTTCGAGAATTTGGTGCCCATAGTTCAATGAGGTGTCGATTAATAGGAAATGTATTTGATGCTCGCAAAGTTCCTCCTTGTACCTAATTGACCATGCCAATGTTATTTACATTAAAGTAATTGTTTGTGGGTGCAAGAAAATCAACTTGTTGGAGTACTTATTATTTATGGGTCCAATTAACGAGTGTCCTTAGGAAATTAATGGATCATTTTTTAAAAGTTTAAAAAATTATTAAAAAAATGAGTTGCTCTTTAAAAAAAATTTCTCATAAAAAGTGTATAAAAATATTTTCTAAACTAATGTCTTAAAAGCATTTGTTAGCTTTTTCCATTATGTAAAATGATTGGGAAGAGATGTTCAAGTACCCGACTTTTCTTCAAGTGTATATGGCTTCTCATCCCACCCACACATGAAGTAATACAAGGCGCTTGACTAAAGTAGTGGACATGCTAAAGGAAAAAATTAATTGATGTCTTAAGAGCACTTATTAGTAAACTATTTTAAGAAAGTTTAATGTTAAAAGAAAATAAGCAATTTCTTTTTTAATAGCCTTTTCTATTTCTCATAAAAATGGTGTCAATTTAAAAAAAAAATAATAATTCATTAACAAATACTCTAAGAATACCTATTAATCAAAAAAACAATAGGCTAATAGTGATTGTATAGAGAGAGAAAAGAAGGTCAAAAAGTTTGAATTTGATGCGGGGATGGACCCAAGAGGGGGGCCAAAAGGGTCCAGGCCTAAAAGTGATTGTAAAAGGAAAAAAAAAATGTCAAAAAGTTTGAATTTGATTCAAGAACGGGCCCATGCCTAATAGCAATTGTAAAATGAGAAAAAACGTTAAAAAGTTTCAATTTGATGCAGGGACGGACCTAGGATGGGGGCCCGAAAGGGCCCAACCCCCACTAGACTTTTGAAAAAAAAAAAATTTAGGTCCCTACTCTAAGTAGCTTGGCCCCTCTCCCCTCTAAAATCATCAGACCAGTCTAGCCCAAATTCATGTAAATCCTCAGTCCAAAACAAATGAATGATTATTTGTTAATATTATATGGATGATTATTTAGAGTTTTTATTACTATTTTAAAAAAATGTTAGGTTTACAATAAATCTTAAGTGACGTATTGTTATTAATTGTTATAGGTGGATAAAAAACTAATTTTAGTAGTGAGTTCAAATTAGAATCAATAACAACTAATCACTTAGAATTTGTTGCGAAAATATTGTGGACGTTGCATTTTTTTTTTCCTTATACTCCAATCTCCCTAACTTGAAATCCTAAATTTGTCCTTGATTTGATGTTAAAAGCATTGACTAACAAAGCATTAATCACGGATTTAAGTGACAGGTTGTTATTAATTGTTATAAGTGGATAAAAAACTAATTTTAGTAGTGGGTTCAAATTAGAATCAATAATAACTAGTCACTTAAAATTTGTTGCAAAAATATTGTAGACATTGCACGTCTTTTTTTTTTCTTATACTCCAATCTCTCTAACTTGAAATCCTGGATTTGTCCTTAATTTGATGTTAAAGGCATAGACTAACGAAGCATTAATCACGGATTTAAGTAGGAAAAAATAGAGATACTTACCACGATATTGCCGACACCAGAAGGGAACCTTATTGGCTTACTAATTTTGTAGTTTCCACCTTGCAAATCAATGACCACACCACCAATGTCACTGATCCCAGGCAACAATTGCAGTCCACTTCTCAATTTTAAAGCATCACCCAAAGCCTGCAATATCGCATCACTACTGTCTCGTGTCCCACTTGGGTCTGCTCCATACCCAATTGGATAAAATACTCTCCCATCCTATAACACATTCAAACCAAAACATTGAATAGAAAAATCAGAATAACAAACAAAGTAATTAGCAAGCATAATATAATAAAAATGGGACTGTAATTTTCTTTTACCCTTGTGTGGTTGTCTACAGCCTCGCGTGGTGGTGGTGCCAAAAGTCTACCAGTAGGAGAAGAGGCTACTCTGGCTTCAACCTTTTCTAGCAACTTTGATAGCCTTTGCTCTCTAGAGGAACATAGAGCTTCTTCTGCCAACAGCAGTATTAGGACGCTTAATCCCAAGAAGGCCTTCATTGTTTTTGAATTGCTGTGTCTTTCTTTCTGTCTCTGCAGGATTGAAAAGAATATATAGCTTGAGTTTTGAGTTGAGAGAGAGAGAGAGAGAGAGAGAGGGAGGTGGGGTAGGTGTTCTATTTCCAAATTTAAGGAAATAATGTCTTGTGCTTACATGTTTTTTTTTTTTTTTTTTTGTGAGGGTGGGGGTGGGGGGAGGAGAAAAAGACAGTTGTTTCCATCGAAGAGAAGCCAAATCAGCTAGGAATACAACATTGAGAGGTGGTGAAACATCTTCCATCCACATGGAATAACCCATGACATGTTTGGCATGTCTAGCGAGGTTGTGAACTATAAAGTTATCTTCACATGCTTATATATTGTTGTTTTTGTTGTTGTAAACTTGTAGTTTTTTAATAAGAACTTTTAAGGTTTAAAATATTTTTATCTCCTTAAAATTTTCCTACATATCCTTTGAAATAGAAAACACCTCTCTCTCTCTCTCTCTCTCTCAAACTCAAAACTCATGCTATATATTCCATTTGTCCATAAATAAATGTGTGGATTTGTAAACTTAGTTTGCAAATAACGAGTTTCTACATATAGTTTTTTTTTTCTTTTTTTTTTTGGTGCTAAATCTCATAAGTTTCTAATAATAGGTTGAACGTGAGGTAACATTAATCCATGGCTTAGGCTGCATTTGTTTTGGGTGTAAATGATTTTCGGAAAATATTTTACATCCAGCAGCGTGTTTGGGTGCACATGTAAAATAAAGTTTTCCGGAAATGAATAACTTTGACCATAAAATAAAGCCTTTGACCTGGAAAATCATTTACATTTTTCTTTTACCTTCAAATGATTTTCGGACTCATAGACACCCAAAGAGAGAGAGAGAGAGAGAGAAAGAGCAAGAAGAGAGAGTAGAGAGAGTGAGCTAGATCGTGCCCTAACCCCAAATGCACCGGCGAGATCGCGCCTTCGAGATCACGCCATCAAGATCGCGCCGCTGAGTTTGTCCCGTCGAGATCACACCGCATGAAGCCTGCCATCGCTTGACCAATCTCGTTGCCCATGACCCACCCATGCCCGATCTCTCTCTTTCTCAATCTCCTTCTCCCTTTCCCTCAATTTGCGATCACTCTCTCTTCCTTCTCCCTCTCTCAGTTTTGATTTTTGAACTGGGTCTGATTGTCGCTGCAGCCCTATAGATCGCCTCGTCCTACTCTGGGTTAGATCATCTCCTCTTGATCTCGTCACCACTGCCCTCTGGGTCAAATTGTCTCCTCTCGATCTCGTCGGTCTGCTTTCTCTCTTTGATCTCTGATTTTTTTTTTTTTTTTTTTTTTTTTTTTTTTTTTTTGTGGTGGTGGTGTTTTGGTGGTTTTTGTGTTGTGTGGTGGTGGGTTTTGTGTAGATAGTGGTGGATTTTCTGTGGGTGCTAGTGTGTAGGTAGTGGTAGATTTTCTGATATAAAATTTGTTTGGAAGCTGAGAAAATGTGAAAAAATTTGTAGGAAAATAGCATTTTTAGAAGGTTACCAAACACTAGAAATTGTTTTCCAGACTATTTTCCATTGCACACCCAAATGCCCGGATTTTAATTTCCTTACGGGAATTTATCTTCCCCTACATTCATTTTACACTTGGAATTCGATTTACATCAAACCAAATGCAACCTTAACCTTACCCATGAGGAAATAGTGATATTGTAGTTGTAATCTATCTTGACAAATTCAATTCACTCAAAGACAACAAATTTCTAATTTTTGTCCAATATTTTTGAAGTTTATATAACGTGATGATTCCAATAATAGGCTGGTTGTGAGCCAAATAAAAGAAGAGTTAAATTTGTTGTACACAAATTGTTTTACACAAATCCAATTGAAATCATGCAAGCAGTGGCCTTTAAAAATAGAATCAAAGAGTTAGGACATTAATAAATACTATGATCTTACCAAGAGTGAAATAATAAAATATAATCTATCTTAACTCATGTAAGTAGTGGCCATAAAAAAAATATAT
>NW_027069629.1:1029043-1036894 GCF_002906115.3 Quercus suber | reverse complement strand
TTTTTTTCTTTTGTAAATTTTATATTATTTAGTGGATTATAGGTATTTAAAATAGTAATTAGTTTTTGGAGTGAGGACTGTGAAGTGTTACGTGCTATAAGGACTAAAAACATATTCATAGCTAGTTGTAATTTGAAATTTTACTTCCATATATTCTCCATATGAATAGTCATCGACTTAAGGGTGAGTCTCTAATAGAGCCCCTGATTGATTAGTTGATGGGTCAAGTGAATGATCAGGCCGTGATATGTCATATGATTAGTTAGATGTTGATGAATCATGTGATGGACCTCGTGGTTGGGATTGATTTTCAACCTCAACTAAAAGGAAACATTCCATTGTCATATCTATGTGAAGATACTACCATAGATAATTACTCACCTATGTCTGCACATAAAATTAATGTTTGAAAAAGCCAGAGCACACTACACATAGAATACTGTTAAAAACTCTATGAATGAATTACAACTTTTTAAAAAGAGTGAAAATTTAATGAAGTTAAATGACCCAACTCTTGAAACTAAAAATCACTTAATTTATTAAAATTATTATATTTTACCAGTTGGTTATTATGGTGCATTGGATCTTTACCTATGTTCTCTCTCTTCAAAATTATGCATTATTTTTTGTTTTTACTAAAGGTTTTATAGGTGCCCAACAAAAGTCCCCAATGGAACTATGATAATATTCATGGAAAAAAACTATTGGGTCCCAACTAAATTTTTGAGAGTAAATTAGTGTGAGAGGATAATGATCATAGTCTAAAAAATTTTGTTAGGTGTGCCAAATAGTTGTATTATGGTCCTAGAATTGTTCATTGTATTTTTTGGTGTCCCAAAAAGACGTTTTGGTTTTTTTTTTTACAAAAATTTTTAGTTATTAATCAAGATAAAAGAATAATTTTCACTAATATTAGACTAAATTAGTATATATTCATCAAATTCAAGAATCACATGCACATATTCAAAGTCAAAGCTAAGTCTCAATTCATTTTTTTTTTTTTGGAGAATAAGTCTCAATTCATTCATTACTCATTTTATTAATATAAATGCTAAGACTCAACAGATCATGAAATGCATAAAAAAAATCTAATCAAATAACTAATTAATATCATTTTATTTTTTATAATATATATTGTATATTTTTATAAATTTAATAAGTTTATTTTATTTATATGTTATATAATATTTTATTTATTTATTTATTTAATAAATAATGCATAATACTTTATAAAAATCATGATGTTTACCTGGGGAGTAATTGTTAAAAACCACATGCGGTCACTCTTTAATCTTCACTCTCTTGGATTCGGAGAAAACTCTCAAAGAAAACTGTAAAAAAAAAATACTGGAGATTAGATTTGGAAAAAATAGCAAACTCTCAAATGTAAAAAATACTAGAGATTAAGAAAACTGATGATGTGAGAGAGAAAGAAAGAGAGACTCACCCGTGGGTTGTTGGTATGATTCCATGATTTCCTTTTGCAATTTTTTTTTTTTTTTTTTTTGAGATTAGAATCTTCTTGATTTATCTAAAAGCTGAAGCGTATAATTTATTGTTACTATGTTCCTGTTAAGCCACATCATCCATTTATTTTCAACATTCTCTCTCTTATTTTTAATTTTTTCTTTTCTTTTTAATTTTCCAACTTTTTGTTGTACTTTTTCTAACTATTACTCTCTCTTTTACCTTTTCATCTCCAACTACTAACTACCTTAATATCACTTTTCCCCTATCCCTTTATTTTCCTTTATTTTTTGCTTTTCTTATTCTCCTCATCTTACTATAAATTTACAATTCTCTTTTCCATTCTATTAATAGTTTTTTCACACACAAAATGTTAGTTCTCTCTCAATTTCCACACACAAAAGTTTATTTCTCTCTCCCATATTTTTTTTTTCCATTTTTGGTGGATTTTTTATAATTTTCTTGCGTCTCTACTTTATGTTGTTTAATTTTTGTATTATTTGCAACTCTAATTTGGGTTGATGTGATTAAGTTTTGTATTTTTAAGTTGTTATCTTTTTATTCTCTTTGATTTCATAGGTGTTATCATATTTCATTATAAAGATAGTATATAAGAATATAATATTATTTTATTACATAACATGATTTAGATAATTTGGTGTTTATTACTATATTTTTAATTTTTATATTTTTTTCTTCTCATATTATTTTCTATAAATTTCTTATTATTCTCTCTCACATTTTCTCTTGAAAAAGTGGTCATTCTCTTTCTCTTGATTTTTCATAATTTCTTGCAACTCTACTGTATATTAATGAATCATTGTGATTTTTAAAAATCTATTTTCGGTTCATACGTTTTGATGTTGTATTTTTTAATTTCCCATCACAAGTAGTCTCTCTCTCTCTCTCTCTCTCTCTCTCTCTCTCCAATAAAATTTAGATAATAAATTATAAATATTTAGTATAAGTTTGATATAAGTTTTGATTATCATGATAATCTATTTTAAGAGAATGAATAATTTGAATAATTTATCTATACTACTATTTAAATGATTTTCCTTGTTTAGACCAGATTTTTTTTTTTTTTTTTGGTGGTTCCAAAATACCCCTACACCCTATGTTTAAGTAGGGGCAAAACTAAATGATAATCCGGTAAAAATATAATTCTAATTCTTGATAAAATATTGTTTACAAAATAGGACCACAATTTTATTTTATTTTATAGTTTTAAGCAAAAAAAAAAAATCCTAAATTTTAGGATTTTAGAATTCTCTACTAATAGCCTACTAACCAACACGGTTTTACATTAAAAAAAAAACCGCCATGTTATAGGTATTTTTACTACTAAAAATTTGCCTATTATTTAGAAGCAAATTTCTCTATGATTTTATAATTTTATCTTTTAAAGAAAAGAGAAAAAAAAAAAAAACCCACGTTTTAGGCTTTTACCCCTAAAAGTTAGTCTATTATTTAAAAGCAGTTTTTTCCATGATTTTATAATTTTATTTTTTAAAATAATTTCCCTAGTATCATTTTTCTGATTTTATAATTTTATCTTTAAAGATAACTTCCCCAGTATCATTTTTCTTTTTCAAAATTGACGTATATAGCAATTGCTTACAGAATCATCATATGAGCGGTTGGTATTTTTTCCTTCTCATTTTACTTTGTATTTTGCAATTATATTTGTAGGGTCTCAATTTGTAGCCCAAGCCCAAAAGATATGGGATATGAGTCCAACAAGTCCAACACAATAAATTTGTAGAGAGTGGGTGAAAGAGCTAGACTGGGCGATCTAAGCAAGTATGAACAACGGATGAACAGGTATAAAAACACATGAAATTCAAATAGATTGATTTCCGAAGAGACAAATTAGTGTTTGAAAAGCTAATACAATTATCAGAGCTACAGTCACTCTTGTTTTCTTTCTTTTTCTCCTCTCTCTTTCTTTTTCCCTCGATCCCCTTCTTATGGGAGATCTTTTCCATATATAGTTTCATTTCAGAACATCTTGATCATACACTTGTTAGTCATCTAAGCCTCTACTTGAGTATATGTCCCATCAGGCGTCTTCTTTGGTTCCTTGCGAATGGTGGTGGTTAAGACTGCACTGTTTAGGGGTCTTCTCCATATTAATGTGGCCAGAAAAGTTGTTGCAGTGCATTTAATGCGGTGGTAGCAGCTTTTTCTTTAGATATTTCTCCGTTCTTATCCCCTTTATGTGCGTATAAAGCTCATTCTTATTGCTGGGAGTTTCTGGAAGATTACCCAATCTCCCCAGGTATTTGCTTGAATAGTATTCATCATATCCGAGAAGAATGTGCTTCTCGGACTATATTCTTTCGTCATTTCCTTGCATGGTTCCCCAGCCCGGAGCCTTTCCCAATTATTTTTTCCTCCTCGAACGTGCCCATATCTTCGGATAGGACCTAAGCCCATATATATCAATGTGGGCTTTCATCCCCACAATAGCCCTTTAAAATTTTAATTTTTCCCTCGCATCCAAGGAGAAAAAATAGAATTTTGACCTGCCACAGAAGTAAAAGCTAAAAATGTAAAAATACCTAATTTTACACGTGTGTGAGCATAGATTTAGGCACTCCATCATTGCTGTAGACATTTTGGCATTTACGAAGCAGTATTAATTACTCCAGGCAACGTTTTGTCTTTTGCATCCAACAGCAGACCATCGATCCAACGTATGGTGTTTTTCCTTAAAATTTGGGCGGGATAATTCCCACTCATTTTCTGACCCCTATATAAAGCTTCAGAATGTACTCCTCGGACTATATTCTTTCGTCACTTCCTTGCATGTTTCTCCAGCACGGGGCCTTTCCCAATTATTTTTTCCTCCTCGAATGTGCCCATATCTTCGGATAGGACCTAAGCCCATATATATCAATGTGGGCTTTCATCCCCACCATAGACCCTAAAAATTTTAATTTTTCCCTCGCATCCAAGGAGAAAAAATAGAATTTTGACCTGCCATAGAAGTAAAAGCTAAAAATGTAAAAATACCTGATTTTACACATATATGAGCATAGATTTAGGCGCTCCATCATTGCTGTAGACGTTTCGGTGTTTACGAAGCAGTATTAATTACTCCAGGTGGCGTTCTATCTTTTGCATCCAACGACAGACCATCGATCCAATGGATGGTGTTTTTCCTCAGAATTTGGGCGGGATAATTCCCACTCATTTTTTGACCCCTATATAAAGCTTTAGATGAAATTATCTTTCCTTTACTTCGCAAATTCTCAAACTTTACAGCGAACTCCAGAATTCAAATCCACCAAGTTTCTCAAATCATCAATCTCATTTGTTCCAAGAATCCGTAAGAATCTTTCTGCGGATTTAAAGACCACTCTTCAATTTAGTTCGTGTAAGTTCCCCTTTCTTCAAATCTTTCATTCTCTCCTTGGCCAGCTTCTTTGGCTTTCGAATATTTCCTTCCCAATAACCGCATTTAGCGTTTTTTTTTTTTTTTTTTTTTTTTTTTTTTTTTTTTTTTTTTTTTTTTTTTTTCTATGATTATTATCATTATTAAGGTAAATTACGTGTTTGGTCTCTATTGTGTCAAATTGGTCACTATTTTTTACACTGTATTTCAATTTGATCATTAACCTTTTATTGTATTAATTTGATCACTACATTTCAGTGTTATGTCAATTTAGTTTCTGCTGTTACCTCTTTGATGGAAATTATTAATGTGACAAACGGTCAAAATAAAATTTTAGTTTATTGTCACTTCAATGGAAAATAATTTTTTATTTTGGCCATTTGCTATGTCAACAATTTCCATCAAACAAATAACGGTAGAGGCTAAATTGACATGACACTAAAAGATTAGGAACCAAATTGACACAATTGAAATATTAGAAACCAAAATGAAATATGGTATAAAAATAGTTTACCCTTATTATTATTATTATTATTATTATTATTATTATTATTATTATTATTCCAAATAAAAATAGTTTTTTCTAAAAAAATAGTTTCTTATTTAAAATTTATAAAAGTAATCATATAAGTTCACCTAATTAAATAATTAATGTAATATATGCATTTACTCCACCAATACTTTGTTATAAATGTAACAAATACGTTAGTTGAGCACTTGACTACTTGGGTCCCTGTTGAACACAGAAGAGATAAGCCTATAATTAGAATGCAAAATTTTTATGTTTTAGCCAAAAGAACTCGAGTTTCATTATGTTACATTATTAATGAAATTTTGTACTAAGAATTTAAGAACATACCTATTTTTAAATGAATTCTTTGGGTCTTAAATTCCTTTGCATTTACTTCAACCACATCCTTTCATCGCTATACAGAATATACAGAATCAACTTTGTTAGAATATAGTTGCAAAATACAAAGTTAAATGAGAAAGAAAAAAATGTACCAACTGCTCATGTGAGGATTCTATCAATGAATTTTCTATTTCTTAAAGTTTCTTAAATTCCTTTGCATTTACTTCAAATTCACCATCTCATTACTATATAGAAAATAGAGAATCAATTGTTTTAGAATATTGTGGGGATGAAAGCCCACATTGATATATATGGGCTTAGGTCCTATCCAAAGGTATGGGCACGTGCGAGGAGGAAAAAATAATTGGGAAAGGCCCCAGGCTGGAGAACCATGCAAGGAAGTGACGAAAGAATATAGTCCGAGGAGTACATTCTTCTCGGATATGATGAATACTGTTTAAGCAAATACCTGGGGAGACTGGTAATCTTCCAGAAACTCCCAGCAATAAGAATGAGCTTCATACGCACATAAAGGGGATAAGAACGAAGAAATATCTAAAGAAAAAGCTCCTACCACCGCATTAAATGCACTGCAGCAACTTTTCTGGCCACATTAATGTGGAGAAGACCCCTGAACAGTGAAGTCTTAACCTCCACCATTCATAGGGAACCAAAGAAGACGCTTGATGGGAAATATACTCAAGTAGAGGTTTAGATGACTAACAAGTGTATGATTAAGATGTTTTGAAAGGAAACTAAATAATGGAAAAGATCTCCCATAAGAAGGGGATCGAGGGAAAAAGAAAGAGAGAGGAGAAAAAGAAAGAAAACAAGAGTGACTGTAGCTCTGATAATAGTATTAGCTTTTCAAACACTAATTTGTCTCTTTGGACATCAATCTATTTGAATTTCACGTGTTTTTATACCTGTTCATCTGTTGTTTATACTTGCTTAGATCGCCCAGTCTAGCTTTTTCACCCACTCTCTACAAATTTATTGTGTTGGGCTTGTTAGGCTCATATCCCATACCTTTTGGGCTTGGGCTACAAACTGAGACCCTATAATTGGCGCCGTTTGTGGGGAGAGCTTGAGTGAAAGTGGAAGCAACAGTTGATAATGGCTGAACCAGGACAACAACCAGCAGAATCTAGGACATTCCAACACGTTGATCCCTTTCTTAACTTGGAGCAGAGACATGATCATGAAGGTAGTGTACACACTACGCATACTGATCAAAGCCAGTCGCATGGTGGAAGTCACGTGTCTCATGTAGAAAAGAACAAAAACATGCAACTGGAGATTGACCAGCTGAAAAGGGAGTTGCGCCATGCAAAGAGGAGGCGAACTTCTTCTTACTTCGATGATAATTCTGACGATGAGCATGGCATCACCTATAAACGGAGGTCTAGAACCCAGATAGTGTTTTTTTCCTATGAAGAAGAGCACTACCATAAACGGCAACCTCGAAGTCCATCACGTGGAGGCGTAGGGAATGATGTTATGGGCAAGGCCTTGAACCAAATCTCCAAATCGCCTTTCACGCGTAGGATTGAAGAGGCAAGACTTCCTCACCGTTTTCATCAGCCGACGTTCACTATCTACAATGGAAAACAGACCCTGTAGAGCATGTGAGCTACTTTAACCAGAGGATGCAGTCCATTCTAAAGATGAAGCTTTGATGTGCAATGTTTTCTTTGGACCAGTTGTGATGAGATGGTTTGACAGCCTGAAAGCAGATTCCATCAATTCCTTCAAAGAACTCACCCAAGCATTTGGTTTCCGTTTTGTCACTTCGACGAAGTGTGCCAGGCCCTTAGCTTCATTGTTATCCTTGAGCATGAAAGAAGGGGAGACCTTGAAAAAACTCAGATATACTGGGAGATGTTGAATATGGAAGCGATTTTAATGGAGTGGCCCTTAGTACGTTCAAACTCGACTTTCCTACTGACCATGGTTTAAGGAGTCCTTAACTGGTAAGCCAGTTACTGACGTGCGTCAGCTCATGGATCGTATTGACAAGTATAAAAGAGTTGAAGAAGATCAATAGCAAGGAAAGGAAATGACAAGTTATCCCCCAGGAGAGGAGGGATTTCAGGTCGGACCGTTACAATAAAGTAAGTCCGGGGAGATT
>NW_027069629.1:1014936-1024481 GCF_002906115.3 Quercus suber | reverse complement strand
TGTATATTCTGTATAGCGATGAAAGGATGTGGTTGAAGTAAATGCAAAGGAATTTAAGACCCAAAGAATTCATTTAAAAATAGGTATGTTCTTAAATTCTTAGTACAAAATTTCATTAATAATGTAACATAATGAAACTCGAGTTCTTTTGGCTAAAACATAAAAATTTTGCATTCTAATTATAGGCTTATCTCTTCTGTGTTCAACAGGGACCCAAGTAGTCAAGTGCTCAACTAACGTATTTGTTACATTTATAACAAAGTATTGGTGGAGTAAATGCATATATTACATTAATTATTTAATTAGGTGAACTTATATGATTACTTTTATAAATTTTAAATAAGAAACTATTTTTTTAGAAAAAAACTATTTTTATTTGGAATAATAATAATAATAATAATAATAATAATAATAATAATAATAATAAGGGTAAACTATTTTTATACCATATTTCATTTTGGTTTCTAATATTTCAATTGTGTCAATTTGGTTCCTGATCTTTTAGTGTCATGTCAATTTAGCCTCTACCGTTATTTGTTTGATGGAAATTGTTGACATAGCAAATGGCCAAAATAAAAAATTATTTTCCATTGAAGTGACAATAAACTAAAATTTTATTTTGACCGTTTGTCACATTAATAATTTCCATCAAAGAGGTAACAGCAGAAACTAAATTGACATAACACTGAAATGTAGTGATCAAATTAATACAATAAAAGGTTAATGATCAAATTGAAATACAGTGTAAAAAATAGTGACCAATTTGACACAATAGAGACCAAACACGTAATTTACCTTAATAATGATAATAATCATATTTTTTTTTTTTTTTTTTGGAGAAGATATAATAATCATAGTTGATTTAGAATATAACATTATTCTTCATGTTATATGTATTAATTATTTTAGAATATGACATTATTAATTATTTTAAGTGGTACATTAATTATTTTACTATAATGAAAATTTTTATGTTAGTTTTCTATGATTTATATGAGAAATAATTAATAACACACAATTAAGAATGTAAAAAAAAATTATTGAAGGATATTTGCATTTTTATTCATCAAAACGATATTTGCATTCATAAGTAGGCATGAAACATGCCTATCTATATTAGTCACTATATCATGCAATTTTAAAATTTATAAATACATATAGTATGATTGAATCATTATACTACTTTTATCGTCTTTCTATTTTGTTTATAATATATTAAATATTACAATTTTTTAATAAATAAACTTATTGAAATATTAGAGGAAACTAATAATAAAGTGCACCGCATGTCGTACATGAATTCTGCTAGTAACAAACAAAACTCCAACGCTATGAAGTTGAGTAAATAAGAAAGTTAATATTAGTACAGAATAAATATGCTAGGCTTCTTGGATAATACCTGCAGTCTGATCATTATCCTTTTTTGCACTTTTCTTCCAATAAAAGTCAAAAAATGATTAAAAAGAGAGATAGACAAACCTTTTTTTGCTAACAATTGGAGTTTATTGCTAGGACAAATTTTCAAGCTTTTAAACTTTAAGTGAGGTGAGGTGTTGAAACCTTACTGATTTCAGCTTGAGATCTGAAAACTGGTAAAAGTGGGAGGCAACAATGCCTTGTCCGAAAATGACTCAACTTCTTTGTATTTACTACTAATAACAAATTCTATTGCATTCCCCACTCCATGCGATGGGAAATGAGATTGTCCCTTCAAGCATTAACTTTTTGCAATTGTTAAACTTCATTTCTGTCAATTTTTGGCCACATATTCCTATACTAGGAAATGATACAAAATTTGGGAAATTCCAGATACCCAAATAAGTAACAGAAAACCTCTAATTTCAAGTTTGGTCAAAAGGGATGGTGATTAGATAAAACCTTAATTAGTTTACAACAAGAATTGTGAAACTCTCGAAGACAAGAGAAAACTTTCGTCTTCAAATATATCTCATTCCTGCTACTTCGGCATAGATTCAAAGTTTAAATAGTCAAGGGATTTGAATGGCTTAATTACAGATGAACTGCTTTTATAGAACTCAAATCCACGACTAAGAATTCATCAAAACCTTCAATTTTGTGTTTAGATAGCTGTTCAACATCAAAACTTTTATTTTTGAGTTTAGATAGTTGTCCAAGTGGAGGCAAGGTGAATCAACACTTACATTTGTAAAGCGTTAAAGAAATGAGAAAGCAATCTCTTAACCAATTTGGAAAGCTTATACCTTATAACGTTCGATGGTGAGAAAATTCAAGTTTGTATGAGGACACAATTGTTTAAGCATATTTCTTTCCCTTGATGTCATGAAATCGTTCCACCTCAACCCCAACTCAAAAAATCTTGTTTATCCAAAAAGATGTTGAACCACTCCCAACTCTCTAATGCTAGACCCCCATTTTTTCCCACAACAAAATGAGGTAATTTTCTGAGATTTTTAATTAATTTACCAATTTGTGGGGGCATCTCTTTTATATTGGTTCTAGAATTGTCCAAGTGGTGCAAGTTGACTAGTTTGCCCATATTTTAGGCAAATCAGTAACGTAACATGATAATGTTAAGCTTTGCAAATTATACAATCTACGTACAGTATTTGGCAAGTCTTTGATTTCAGTTTCACGAATATTCAAATAATGTAGATATTTTAAGTTACTAATAGAAACAAGCAATTCTCTAATCCGAAACTTTTTTATGCATGTATAACTAGACAACGAGAACTCCCGCAAGCACTTAAATGTCCCTAGAAAATTGTCCATGATCTTCACTTTGTTGTGTTATATTCACGCCACGTAAATGATAACTATTCTTCTCCCAAGAAGGTTCGCAAACCCTAGGGATCTCAAATTTCTAGAGGCATCAAATTTAGCTTTATAACATGACAAATGATGTGTCTTTATTTGTTGTTTCATTAGACTCGTCATTCTTTGGCCTATAACAATTTTTTTTGGATATATATTTTTCCCAAGTCACTAATAAGATCATGTATTATGAAATGTGAAAACTAACCTTGATATTAGACCCTTAAAGTATTCTTCATCTATTTCTTCAAATTCCATATCCCTATCTTCTCTACATTTCTACAATAAACCTTCTGTCATCCACAACATGATCAACGCATCATTCTTAAATTTATAATCCAATGGAAAAATTGAGCAATAAGCAAAGCATCACTTCAAATATAATAGGAAGTAATAATAGCTCAATTTCGAAGCTAGAAAGATATTACTTTTAGTTTCAGGTAAATCCCAAATATCATTCTTCAAAATTTTAGTCCAATATGTTGGATTTTGATTTGAACAGAATGAATCCTTAATTGTTTTTGCAGCTAAAGGAAGCCTCTACACTTTTTGACAATTTGTTTACCAATTGCCTCTAGCTCTGGAAATTCATAGGGTTTTCTATTTACAAATGCATGTTGTTCAAATAAAAGCCAACACTAGTCATTTGAGGGTTCCTTTAGACAAGGATGAGTTGGAACATTGCGTATTTTTTATGCAACTCTTTCACTGCGTGTCATTATAATGATCTTAATCTCTCATGCCCACATTTAAAAACTCTAAGTAACTTGTCCCACTTATTATAATTCTCATTCCAAACATCGTATATAATTAGGTGAAATTTCTTCCCATCAAAGTCTCTAATTTTAGTTTGCAACAAATTCAAATTTTGAATATCACAGGCATACAAAGTAGCCTTCTCAAGAATGCTTTTTAATATCTTAAAACTATCAAAATATTTTGAAATGCAAACCCACGCTTTGAGGTCAAAACTCTTATTTACCATGCTGTCATTGTAAACAAGTCAAGCATGGATTGTTTTATGAATTCCACCCATACTCACGTGAGGAAAATCACTTTCATAATGTAAGAGTGGAAGATATCTTTGCAGGGGGCTTTGTGGAGGGCTTGTGCAAAGATGAGAAAACTTCTCTTTGTTAATTATTAGCCTCTAACTTTGTATTCAGCCCAACGTTAGTTTTGAGAGAGAACTTTGTATTTGTGTAAGAGAATAATTTCGTTGTATTGGGATTTGGGCACTGTGAGAGTGCCATTAGACCATTTTGTATTTTCTATATTTTTTGGTGAAATTTTGTCTTGTTGCAACCCATGGATATAGGCCAAAAGTTGAACCACATAAATCCTTGGTGTTTTTTTTTGTGTGTGAATGTTTATTATTTTCTTTTGGTTTCCGTTGATCCTATTACTTAATTTTTGGTGTTTTTTCTAACGTTCATAATATTTTCACAACCAATCTTGCGTATGAGTGCTATCCAGATTCCAGAGACATTTTCTTACAACAATTTGGTAACAGAGCTTCCACTGTTACAACAATTTTGATAAAAATCATTGTCAATTGACACCTAGTTCCAAAAGGCGAACTTCACAGAAAAAACTTTTTGAAATGTACCTATTAGACTTACACCATTATAGAACCTTTTCTTTAGTTCAATTCAATGTGTCTAATTATACAAGTTCAAATTTTAACAACATTAATTTCTTTGAAGATAGTAAGACTTTTGACAAAGGGATCAAATCCTTGCAAGCTATTCACAGTTGCCAGTCAAAATTTCTTGCTCCAACAATTTAGGACAGCTTAATTTGCTACCCATTGATCCACTGTAACAAATACGCTAGCTGAAACATTCAAACTTGTCTGAATCTGGACCCGGTTATTGGATACATTCCTCAAGGCATGGTTAGGGAACTGGCTGCTAGTAGAACTTAACGAGTACTGCACATGACTAATAAGGTTAGGAAAAACTAGAACCCTGTTAAAATCCACAACCCATGAGTTTCCTACCCCATTCACAGACCCCCTTGCAACTGTGGCCTTTATGTTCATCCCTTTGACATTGTTCCTATCAATCACAACTTGTTTGATATCTTTGAATGGTCCTTTGGATTGATCCAATTGAACAATATCAACTCCTTTGTCAGAACCACCAAACATGTTATCAACAATGTTGATCCCATTTGCCACCCCATTTATTGATTTTAGGACAATGTATGCATCACCAAGGAAAAATGTATTAGAGATGTGAAGTTGCACAGGATCTTCAGCAACTATACCAGTGTAATCCAAGTAAGAATTAACGATCCGGGTTTGTGTCAAACCAGGCAATTTCAGATAAATCCCAGTGCCACCAAAGCCGGTAGCCTTATTGTAGCAATGTACCCCTGAAATTATGTTGGCTTGACCAGAAACTAATACTCCTATAGCGGCTGAAAAAATTACCACATCTGTGACAGCATTATCATTGCCCATTAGGCTTATTGCAGTGCCTGAGAACATTTTCTCGCCATGATCACCACCGGCAGTGATGTGTTGGCCAAGAAAGGAGTTTCTTATGTAGGTCTCATGGCCACCTTGGACTAAAATCCCATTGCTAGTGAAATGGGCAATGTAACAGTTGTCTATGCTGGTCCTAAGTGAGTTTCTGACTGCAATGCCTCCACCCTTGTAGCTTGAATCCAACATGAGGTCTTTGAGGGTTATGTACTCATAATTGTAGGATGATGATGAGGATAGCTGTGCACCCATGGAGGTCCCTCCATTTTCTTCATTATTGTTGCTAGTTGATGAAGCTGACAAATCAATCAGATACCCATCAGATGCAAAATCATCTGAGGCACGCAGTGTTCCTCCATGTATCTGTTAAATTTAAATGATCAAATCAACACAACATCATAAAAGAGTAGGATTAAATAAAACTTCAATTATTAATATTCATATAATTTAGATTTTAGGGAGTGTGATTTTTCAGCTGCAAAATTAGGAAATGAATATTTTATTTTATTTTTATAGAAAGTGAAATGTCACTAAGAATGATTTTTGGAAAAATACTTCTAATGTCACAATTTTTCACAATCTTTTGCCACAAAAGTTGAGATGACAAAAATCTTGTAACTTACTCTACTTAACAAGAAGAACCAAGATTGAAATCCCCCATTTCCCATAACTTTTACTATTGGATTTATAAAAGAGAGATGATATGTTATGATTAGTGCTAAATAAAAGTGGTATTAGTTGTGGATTCGAATAAAAAAGATATTTTTATGATTAAAACTTATCACCCAATAATTATAAAACAAAAATTACAATTTTAGCAGTATTTTGGAGGAAATGGTCATAAATATTCTCTTTTATGATAGTCAAAAAGAGAAAACTTTGGATTAAGATCAAGTGCAATACTTAGGTATTGCTCCTAATACAATTGCTATAAGTGGCTGAGATTTAAAGTTGCAAAATGCAACTTTAAATCGCAACCATTAAATAAATAAATAAAAGTAAAAAAAGTAACAGTGAAAAAGTAGAATCAATAAAAAAATATTGTGAGAAAAAGGGGGGTTAGTTGCACGATGCAATTGCATCCGATCTCAATCCGAGAATCTTTATGGCTTTTCTTAATAGCACTCAAGTTTCATTGACTATTGCATCGGATTTCAATCCGAGAATCTTTATGGCTTTTCTTAATGGCAATCAAGTTTCATTGACTTCTTGTTGACTGCAATAAAAGCCTCACTATGAATTCAACAATTTCACTATGAGTTTCTTAATGACTTTTCCTAATACAATTGCTTTGAATGGCTGAGAAAAAGTGAAAAAGTAAGATTGGTAAAAAAATATTGTGAGAAAAAGTGGTGTTAGTTGCACGATGCAATTGCATCGAATCTCATATTCTCAATCTGAGAATCTTTATGGATTTTCGTAATGCCAATCAAGTTTCATTGACTTGTGGTTGACTACCATAAAAGCCTCACTATGAATTCAACAATTTCACTATGAGTTTCTTAGTGGCACTCAAGTTTCACTATGAGTTTCTTATTTAGGTATTGCTCCTAATACAATTGCTATAAGTGGCTGAGATTTAAAGTTGCAAAATGCAACTTTAAATCGCAACCATTAAATAAATAAATAAAAGTAAAAAAAGTAACAGTGAAAAAGTAGAATCAATAAAAAAATATTGTGAGAAAAAGGGGGGTTAGTTGCACGATGCAATTGCATCCGATCTCAATCCGAGAATCTTTATGGCTTTTCTTAATAGCACTCAAGTTTCATTGACTATTGCATCGGATTTCAATCCGAGAATCTTTATGGCTTTTCTTAATGGCAATCAAGTTTCATTGACTTCTTGTTGACTGCAATAAAAGCCTCACTATGAATTCAACAATTTCACTATGAGTTTCTTAATGACTTTTCCTAATACAATTGCTTTGAATGGCTGAGAAAAAGTGAAAAAGTAAGATTGGTAAAAAAATATTGTGAGAAAAAGGGGTGTTAGTTGCACGATGCAATTGCATCGAATCTCATATTCTCAATCTGAGAATCTTTATGGATTTTCGTAATGCTAGTCAAGTTTCATTGACTTGTGGTTGACTACCATAAAAGCCTCACTATGAATTCAACAATTTCACTATGAGTTTCTTAGTGGCACTCAAGTTTCACTATGAGTTTCTTAGTGGCTTTTCCTAATACAATTGCTATGGTTGGCTGAGATTTAAAGTTGCAAAATACAACTTTAAATCTCAACCATTAAATAAATAAATAAGAGTCATGCTAACAAGTGCCTTAGGTTCTGCTTGGGAGTTCATAAGGGAAGGGAAGGGAATAGAATGAAATGATCATAAAGGAATGGAAAAGAATAAAATATACTTAAGTAAGGGAAAAGAATGAAATGGAATGGAATTAAGTAATCTTGATTAGATGTTTTAAAATAAAAGAATGGAAAGGAATGAAAATGAATGGAATGTAAATAATCTTGTTTGGGAGCAGCATGAAAGGAATTGAATGAAATAGAATCATTTTATGAAAATATTACTATTAGACCCTTATTTTAAAATAAAGAGTTGAATATATAAGAGTATTTTGGAAGTTTTAGTAAAAAAATTATTAAATCTAATTTCATTCTCTCCATTCCTCCCAATTTCGAAGGGAATGAAAATTTAAGCTTTTAAGATAATAGAGAAGAATGAGTGTTCCCTCATACTCATTCCATTCCCTCCCATTTAAACTCCCAAACAAGGGAATGGAAGAATATTCTAAAATGATTCTTTTCATTTCTTTCTATTTCATTTCATTCCATTCCATTCCCTTTTCTCAAGCGAGGCCTTAAGGCATTGGTTAATAATTCATTTTAAGAATGTTTTGACACCACTTTTATGGGAAATGAAAAAAACTGTCAAAATATTAATTACTTTGTTTCTTTTCCTATAAAAACTTTCTTTAAATAGATTATTAATCAATGTCCTAAGGGCTCTCGTTAACATTTCTTAATAAATAAAAGTAAAAAAAGTAAAAGTAAAAAAGTAAGATTAGTAAAAAAAAATATTATAAGAAAAAGGGGTGTTAGTTGCACGATGCAATTGCATCGGATCTTAATCTGAGAATCTTTATGGTTTTCCTTAATGGCACTCAAGTTTCATTGACTTTGGTTGACTACCATAAAAGCCTCGCTATGAATTCAACAATTTTACTACTGAATTCACTCATATTTTTTCATATCAATCCTGTGCTAAAGTTTCTGTAATTCAGTAATTAAATTTTAAAAAAAAAATCAAAAAATATTCCTTCAAATCACCAGGAATATCGAGGTGTCTTTTTATAAATGCAATCTCTTTTGTGGTTTTTCACCTATTGTATGGATTTGGTGCATTTTGCTTTACATAGCATCAAAACTTTTCACACATGGAGGATCTAAAGTAGGGAAGATTAGATTCATTAAACAATCCAAAAAGACAAATTTATTGCATTTCAGTCAAAATCATGGAGCAATTTTTGAGGAAAGTATTTCCAAAAGCTGCCGAAAGGATAACTTTCTTTCTCATGGTTTCAAGGTGTCACGGTATGTGTGACAAATACAATCCTTTCCAAACTGTAATTAGAAGAAGTTTAGAACCTAGGAAAACGAAAATTTATTCAATTTTTTAAAAAGTAAACTATTCTAAGTTATGTTTGAGTGTTTGACCAACTGCTTAAACATTAAACAATTTGCAGGCTTAAACTGACACCTAATGAACATGATGACCTTTGTGTCTATCAAGGCACTTGGTCTTGCCATACCCCAGTGGTCCTGTCTACTAAAGCAATGCTAAGGGTACATACTTGTTCACAATTTTTGTTTCTCATAATTTGTATAGACCACCGCCTGCGTTGAAGTCTTAAAGACACGTTGTTGAGAAAAAAAAACTGTCCCACTTATGTGAGTGAGAGAGAAGAAAGAAGGGAGAGCGGGGACATGGCTATAAGATTTGATAAGGAAACAGTGACTGGTGAGAACTTTATTTATATATTATTTTTTTTTGCTGAATATGAGAACTTTATTTATATATTAGATCGTGTGTGGTGTGGCATCCACATTCGGTTCTTTTTAAGTATGTTTGTTTGTACTTTTTCTAAATGAGAAGTGAAATGAGAATGGCCCCTCAGCATTTTGATTCTTTCTTTTCCTGACAAAAAAAAAGTGAGCAGTTACCATTACCAACTTCTTACTTTAGGTACTTTCTCAAAAAAAAAATTCTTTACTTTAGGTAGACCATGACAAGTTTACCAT